>NW_028295615.1:600000-892000 GCF_964341445.2 Mesoplodon mirus | reverse complement strand
ACACATATCATATCATATCACTTATAGGTGTTACCTAAAAATGGATACCAGGGCAGATATTTCCACGGAGAAGGGCAATCACAGATTCATTAAACAAACTTATGGTTCACCAATGGAAAGGTGTGAGGATTGGTTTCATTACGATATCGGGGTTAACAGACATATACAAACACAGGTGACATATATAATCACCAAAGACCTACAGAATACCAAGAGAGGACTACTCAACATTCTGTCATAACGTGCATGGGAAAAGGATCCCAGGAAGAACAGTCATCTGTATATGTGTAAAAGAACCACATCTTCCACACCTACAACAAGCCAAACATTGTAATCAAACTTGCTGTAATAAAAAAATAAAAAAAAATTAAATTAAAAACACGAACAAGAAGTAGTGAGACAAACGTGAGGGGCTTTCTCCTGGCACATTCCATTGTAAACTCCAATCTAGAACACCACTTCCACTGAGGCTCTCTTGCCCTAGTAACCAGATTTGGTAAGGGTGAACTGCTGCCACCTTGTGGCCGTTTCACACAACAGCAGCTTTAATCCCAGTGCTAATGTTCAGTTGATATTCAAAATCATTGCAGGCCTGTAAATGACACCTGCCCTGAAAATAAATCCTGGTGTCACATATCCACCAAAAAATTCAAAGGATGTCCATATTTCAAAACGACCTTTTCAAAAGGCATAATTTACGCACATTGGTGTTCTGCTTCTTTTCCTTTCTTTCCTTTTTTGTTAGAAAACACGGGAATGGAAAAAGGCATCCCTCAGAATGGGTGAAAATCATTGCAGACGAATCAATGGACAGAGGTTTAATCTCCAATATATATAAACAGCACATGCAGCTTAATATTAAAAAAACAAACAACCCTATACAAAAATGGGCAGAAGATCTAAACAGACGTTCCTTCAAAGAAGACACAGAAATGGCCAAGACGCACATGAAAAGCTGCTCAACATCACTAATTATTAGAGAAATGCAAATCAAAACTACAATGAGGTATCACCTCACACCTGTTAGAATCGGCATCATCAGGAAATCTACAAACAACCAATTCTGGGGAGGGTGTGGACAAAAGGAGCCCTCTTCCACTATTGGTGAGAATGTAAATTGATACAGTCACTATGGAAAACAGTATGGAGTTTCCTTAAAAAAAACTAGAAATAGAATTACCATCTGATCCAGCAATCCCACTTCTGGGCATATACCCAGAGAAAACCATAAATCAAAAAGGCACATTCAACACAATGTTCATTGCAGCACTATTTACAATAGCCAGGTAATGGAAGTAACCTAAATGCCCACAGACAGATGAATGGATAAAGATGTGGTACATATATAAAATAGAATATTACTCGGCCATAAAGGGGAATGAAACTGGGTCCTTTGTAGAGACATCGATGGATCTAGTGACTGTCATAGAGAATGAATTAAGTCTGAAAGAGGAAAACAAATATTGTATATTAATGCATATATGTGGAACCTAAAAAATGGTACAGATGAACTGATTTGCATGGAAGAAATAGAGACACAGCGGTAGAGAACAAACGTATGGACACCAAGTTTGGGAAGCTATGGGGTGACGGTGGTGGGATGAGTTGGGAGATGGGGATTGACCTGTATACATGTATATGCATAAAATACATAACTAATAATAACCTGCTGTATAAAAAATAAATAAACTTAAATTTCAAAATCTTAAAAAATAAAATTTAAAAATAAAACAGAAGAAACTTCTTCCCTTCACACAGATGTATTTATAAGAATGAATTATTTACATGCTTATATCTATAAATACATAAAAGAGGAATAAAATCTAACTTGAACCAAAAAAGAAAAAAAAAAAAAACCCGAACCCACGATTTATACAGAAGAAAACCCTATCAGGGCACTTGCTCCAGCGGTCATCAATTGTTTAATTGGTCAGAGGTTGGGAATCATCTCCCATACAGCCAGCAACCCACCCCCCACGCAAGGAGCATCCTCATTGCAAAGCTGGGGGACCGTGCCGAGGCATCTGTGAGTAAACGTGAGCTGAGCCCCAGGCCAGTTGCTGCTGAACTGTTCCCACCCTTCCCAGGTAAAACACCTGAATATGTACAGGGGCTTGAAAGCCTAGAGGAAGGGCCGTGGAGCCACACCAGCGACAGCACGCAGGCCAACTTGGTGCCTGCAGGCCAGCCAGGGTTGTCCTGGCCCCGGGGGCTCTTCAGGAAGCTTTCCATTACCCTGCCTGAGATACCACTCCTGTCCCGGCCCCCACTGCTTTTTTCCTTCCTCACCTGTGTCCGGAGAGAAATTCCAGCGGAAGGTATGGGTGACACATCCTCTTCTTTACAGGTGGCAGCCTGGCAACACCTGCAGAAAGTCCAGCAGAGCCCCCCTCACACTGGGCCACCAACAAAGCTGTGGCCCCTCTCTCCCTCCCACCAGCACAGCCCCGAGACTGCTGATGGGGCAGAGAATATGGAGTCAGGCACAGCTTCAGGGGCTATTGCTGCTTGGAGCACTGTTTTTCTTGAACTCAACCAGGCAAACCTGGGGAGGGCCAGCTTGCAGCGTAAGGCTGCCCAGGTCAGCTAATCCACAACCCTCAGGGAATCACATTGTTGAAAATGGACCTTGCTAAGGCAGAAGAGAAGCCAAGGGAAAAAAGGACACAATGCCATTTGCAGCACCGTAGATGAGTCTAGAAGTAATCACGTGACTTGTAGTAAGTCAGAAAGTCAAAGACACATATCATATCATATCACTTATAGGTGTTACCTAAAAATGGATACCAGGGCAGATTATTCCACGGAGAAGGGCAATCACAGATTCATTAAACAAACTTATGGTTCACCAATGGAAAGGTGTGAGGATTGGTTTCATTACGATATCGGGGTTAACAGACATATACAAACACAGGTGACATATATAATCACCAAAGACCTACAGAATACCAAGAGAGGACTACTCAACATTCTGTCATAACGTACATGGGAAAAGGATCCCAGGAAGAACAGTCATCTGTATATATGTAAAAGAACCACATCTTCCACACCTACAGCAAGCCAAACATTATAATCAAACTTGCTGTAATAAAAAATAAAAAATTAAATTAAAAACACGAACAAGAAGTAGTGAGACAAACGTGAGGGGCTTTCTCCTGGCACATTCCATTCTAAACTCCAATCTAGAACACCACTTCCACTGAGGCTCTCTTGCCCTAGTAACCAGATTTGGTAAGGGTGAACTGCTGCCACCTTGTGGCCGTTTCACACAACAGCAGCTTTAATCCCAACGCTAATGGTCAGTTGATATTCAAAATCATTGCAGGCCTGTAAATGACACCTGCCCTGAAAACAAATCCTGGGGTCACATATCGACCAAAAAATTCAAAGGACGTCCATATTTCAAAACGACCGTTTCAAAAGGCATATTTTACGCACATTAGTGTTCTGCTTCTTTTCCTTTCTTTCCTTTTTTGTTAAAAAACACGGGAATGGAAAAAGGCATCCCTCAGAATGGGCAAAAATCGTTGCAAACGAATCAATGGACAAAGGTTTAATCTCCAATATATATAAACAGCACATGCAGCTTAATATTACTAAAACAAACAACCCAATACAAAAATGGGCAGAAGATCTAAATAGACGTTTCTTCAAATAAGACACAGAGATGGCCAAGACGCACATGAAAAGCTGCTCAACATCACTAATTGTTAGAGAAATGCAAATCAAAACTACAATAAGGTATGACGTCACACCCATTAGAGTCGGCATCATCAGAAAATCTACAAACAAAATTCTGGGGAGGGTGTGGACAAAAGGAACCCTCTTCCACTATTGGTGGGAATGTAAATTGATACAGTCACTATGGAGAACAGTATGGAGGTTCCTTTAAAAAACTAAAAAGAGGAGTACCATCTGATCCAGCAATCCCACTTCTGAGCATATACCCAGAGAAAACCATAAATCAAAGAGACACATTCACCACAATGTTCATTGCAGCACTATTTACAATAGCCAGGTAATGGAAGCAACCTAAATGCCCACAGACAGAAGAACGGATAAAGATGTAGTACATATGTAAAATGGAGCATTACTCAACCATATAAAGGAATGAAACTGGGTCATTTGCAGAGAACTCGATGGATCTAGAGACGGTCATACAGAGTGGAGTAAGTCAGAAACAGAAAAACAAATATTGTATATTAATGCCTATATTTGGTACCTAGAAAAGTGGTACAGATGAACTTGTTTGCAGGGCAGAAATAGAGACACAAAGGTAGAGAACAAACGTATGGACACAAAGAGGGGGAAGCCATGGGGTGGTGGTGGTGGTGGGATGAGTTGGGAGATTGGGATTGACCTGTATACATGTAAATGCATAAAATACATAACTAATAATAACCTGCTGTATAAGAAAATAAATTTAAATTTCAAAATTTTTAAAAATGAAACAGAAAAACGTTCTTCCATTCACACAGATGTATTTATATGAATGACTTATTTCCATTCTTATATCTATAAATACATAAAAGAGGAATAAAATTTAACTTGAAACAATGGAGAAAAAAAAAAACCTGAACCCAACAGTTATACAGAGGAAAACCCTATCAAGGCACTTACTCCAGAGGTAAACAATTCTGAAATTGGTCAGATGTGGAGAATCATCTCCCATACAGCCAGCAGCCCCACCCCACGCATGGAGGGTCCTCATTGCAAAGCTGCGGGACCGTGCCGAGGCGTCTGTGAGTAAACGTGAGCTGAGCCCCAGGCCAGCTGCTGCTGAACTGTTCCCACCCTTCCCAGGTAAAACACCTGCATATGTACAAGGGCTTGAAAGCCTAGAGGAAGGGCAGTGGAGCCACAGCAGCGACAGCACACAGGCCCACTTGGTGCCTGCAGGCCAGCCATGATGGTCCTGGCCACAGGCGCTCTTCTGGAAGCTTTCCATTTTCCTGCCTGAGATACCCCTCCTGTCCCGGCCCACACTCCTTTTTTTCCTTCCTCACCTCAGCCCGGAGAGAAATTTCAGCAGACGTTATGGGTGACGCATCCTCTTCCTTACAGGTGGCAGCCTGGTAACTCCTAAGCCTTGCCGTTCCCTAACCCTAACCCTAGCCCGGAACAGAAACCCACCACCAGCCCTATACCTTTCCCTACGCCGTAGCCTATTCCTGGCCCGTACGCAGGCACTGAACCTTTCATCAGCACGTATCCTGACCCTGCCGTTTTGCCGTACCCTCACCTGTGCCCTAAGCCTTGCCGTTCCCTAACCCTAACCCTAGCCTGGAACGGAAACCCACCACAAGCCCTACACCTTACCCCCAAGCCGTAGCCTACTCCTGGTCCATACGCGGGCTCTGATTTGTGCGGCAGCACGTAGCCTGACCTTCCCACATTACCGTAACGTCACCTGTGCCCTAAGCCTTGCCTTTCCCTAACCCTAACCCTAGTACGGAATGGAAACACACCACAAGCCCTACACCTAACCCCCAAGCCATAGCCTACTCCTGGCCCGTACGCTGGAACTGACCCGTGCGTCAGCACGTAGCCTGACACTGCCAAGTTTCCGTACCCTCACCTGTGCCCTAAGCCTTGCTGTTCCCTAACACTAACCCTAGCCCGGAACGGAGACCCACCACCAGCCCTACACCTAACCCCCAAACTGTGGACTACTCCTGGCCGGTACGCTGCCACTGACCCGTGCGTCAGCACGTAGCCTGACCCTGCCACGTTTCCGTACCCTCACCTGTGCCCAAAGCCTTGCCGTTCCCTAACCCTAACCCTAGCCTGGAACGGAAAACCACCACCAGCCCTAGACCTTACCCTAAGACATAGCCTACTCCTGGCCTGTACGCTGGCAGTGGCCCATCCGTCAGCACGTAGCCTGACGCTCCCACGTTTCCGTAACATCATCTGTGCCCTAAGCCTTGCCGTTCCCTCACCATCACCCTAGCCAGGAACAGAAACCCATCAGCAGCCCTACACCTTACCCTACGCCGTAGCCTACTCTTGGCACGTACGCTGGCACTGACACGTGCCTCAGCACGTAGCCTGACCCTAACACGTTTCCGTACCCTCACCTGTGCCCTAAGCCTTGCCGTTCCCTAACCCTAACCCTAGTCCGGAACGGAAACCGACCACAAGCCCTACAGCTTACCCCCAAGCCATAGCCTATTCCTGGCCCGTACGCTGGCACTGACCCGTGCGTCAGCATGTAGCCTGACACTCCCACGTTTCCGTACCCTCACCTGTGCCCTAAGCCTTGCCGTTCCCTAACCCTAACCCTAGCGTGGAACGGAAACCCACCACCAGCCCTACACCTAACCCCCAAGCCGTAGCTTACTCCTGGCCAGTACGCTGGCACTGACACGTGCATCATCACGTAGCCTGACGCTCCCACGTTTCCGTACCCTCACCTGTGCCCTAGGCCTTGCCGTTCCCTAAACCTAACCGTAGCCCGGAACGGAAACCCACCACCAGCCCTACACCTTACCCCAAAGCCGTAGCCTACTCCTGGCCCGTCCGCTGGCACAGACCCGTGCGTCAGCACGAAGCCTGACCCTCCCACGTTTGTGGACCCTCACCTGTGCCCTAAGCCTTGCCGTTCCCTAACCCTAAGCCTAGCCCGGAACGGAAACCCACCACCAGCCCTACAACTTACCCCAAAGCCGTAGCCTATTCCTGGACCTTATGCTGGCACTGTCCCGTGCGTCAGCACGTAGCCTGACCCTCCCACGTTTCCGTACCCTCACCTGTGCCCTAAGACTTGCTGTTCCCTAACACTAACCCTAGCCTGGAACGGAAACACACCATCAGACCTACACCTAACCACCAAGCCGTAGCCTACTCCTGGTCTGTACGCTGGCACTGACCCATGCGTCAGCACGTAGTCTGACCCTCCCACGTTTCCGTACCCTCACCTGGGCCCTAAGCCGTGCCGTTTCCTAACCCTATCCCTAGCCCATGAATGGAAACCCACCACCAGCCCTACACCTTTCCCTACGCCGTAGCCTATTCCTGGCTCATACGCAGGCACTGACCCTTTCATCAGCAATTAGACTGACCCTCCCAAGTTTCCGTACCCTCACCTGTGCCCTAAGCCTTGCCGTTCACTAACCCTAACCCTAGCCCGGAACGGAAACCCACCACCAGCCCTACACATTACTCTATGCCGTAGCCTACACCTGGCCCGTACGCGGGCACTGACCTGTGCTTCAGCACGTAGCCTGACCCTCCCATTTTACCGTACGCTCACCTGTGCCCTAAGCCTTGTCGTTCCCTAACCCTAACCCTAGCCCGGCACGGAATCTCACTACCAGCTCTACACCTTATCGTATGCCGTAGCCTAGTCCTGGCCCGTACGCTGGCACTGACCCGTGTGTCAGCATGTAGCCTGACCCTCCCATGTTTCCGTAACCTCACCTGTGCCCTATGCCTTGCCGTTCCCTAACCCTAACCCTAGCCCGGAACAGAAAACCACCACCAGCCCTACACCTTACCCCAAGCCGTAGCCTATTCCTGGCCCGTACGCAGGCACTGACCCTTTCATTAGCACGTAGCCTGACCCTCCCACGTTTCCGTACCCTCATCTGTGCCCTAAGCCTTACTGTTCCCTAACCCTAACCCTAGCCCGGAACGGAAACCCACCACCAGCCCTACACCATAACCGACGCCGTAGCCTACTCCTGGCCTGTACGGTGGTACTGATCCTTGCGTCAGCATGTAGTCTGAACCTCCCACGTTTCCGTACCCTCACCTGTGCCCTAAGCCTTGCCGTTCTGTAACCCTAACCCTAGCGCGGAACGGAAACCCACCATCAGCCCTACACCTAACCCCCAAGCCGTAGCTTACTACTGGCCAGTACGCTGGCACTGACACGTGCATCTTCACGTAGCCTGACGCTCCCACGTTGCTGTACCCTCACCTGTGCCCTAAGCCTTGCCGTTCCCTAAACCTAACCGTAGCCCGGAACGGAAACCCACCACCAGCCCTACACCTTAGCCCCAAGCCGTATCCTACTTCTGGCCCGTACGCTGGCACAGACCCGTGCGTCAGCACGAAGCCTGACCCTCCCACGTTTGTGGACCCTCACCTGTGCCCTAAGCCTTGCCGTTTCCTAAGCCTATCCCTAGCCCGGAACGGAAACACACCACCAGCCCTACAACTTACCCCAAAGCCGTAGCCTATTCCTGGACCTTATGCTTGCTCTGACCCATGCATCAGCACGTAGCCTGACCCTCCCACGTTTGCGGACCATCACCTGTGCCCTAAGCCTTGCCATTCCCTAACCCTAAACCTAGCCCTGAACGGAAACCCACCACCAGCCCTAAATCTAACGCCCAAACCATAGCCTACTCCTGCACCGTACGCTGGCACTGACCCGTGCGTCACAGTGTAGCCTGACCCTCCCACGTTTCCGTACCCTCACCTGTGCCCTAAGCCTTGCCGTTCCCTAACCATAACACTACCCTTGAATGGAAACCCTCCACCAGACCTACATCTAACCCCCAAGCCGTAGCCTACTCCTGGCCGGTACGCTGGCACTGACACGTGCGTCAGCACGTACCCTGACCCTCCCACGTTTCCGTACCCTCACCTGTGCCCTAAGCTTTGCCGTTCCCTAACCCTAACCCTAGCACGGAACAGAATCCAACCACCAGCCCTACACTTTACCCTACGCCATAGCATATTCCTGGCCCATACGATGGCACTGATCCTTGCGTCAGCACGTAGCCTGACCCTCCCAAGTTTCCGTACCCTCACCTGTGCCCTAAGCCTTGACGTTCGCTAACACTAACCCTAGTCTGGAACAGAAACCCACCACCAGCCCTACACCTTACCACCACGCCGTAGCCTACTCCTGGCCCATATGCCGGCACTGACCCGTGCGTCAGCACATAGCCTGACCCTCCCACGTTTCCGTAACAGCACCTGTGCCCTAAGCCTTGCCGTTCCCTAACCCTAACCCTAGCCCGGAACGGAAACCTACCACCAGCCCTACACCTTACCCTATGACGTAGCTTATACCTGGCCCGTACGCGGGTAATAGCCTGTGCTTCAGCACGTAGCCTGACACTACCATGTTACCGTACCCTCAGCTGTGCTCTAAGCCTTGCCGTTCCCTTACCCTAACCCTAGCACGGAACGGAAACCCACCACCAGCCCTAAAACTCACCCACAAGCCGTAGCCTACTCCTGGCCCGTATTCTGGCACTGACCCGTTCGTCAGCACGTAGCCTGACACTCCCACGTTTCCGTATCCTCACCTGTGCCCTAAGCCTTGCCTTTCACTAACCCTAACTATAGCCCGGAATGGAAACCCACCACCAACCCTACACCTTACCCTACGCCGTAGCCTACTCCTGGCCCGTACGCTGGCACAGACCCGTGTGTCAGCACGTGGCCTGACCTTCCCACATTTCCGTACCCTCACCTGTGCCCTAAGCCTTGCCGTTCCCTAACCCTAACCCTAGTACGGAACGGAAACACACCACCAGCCTTACAACTAACACCCAAGCCATAGCCTACTCCTGGCCTGTACGCTGGCACTGACCCATGCGTCAGCACGTAGCTTGACCCTCCCACGTTTCCGTACCCTCACCTCTGCCCTAAGCCTTGCCGATCCCTATCCCTAACCCTAGCCCCGAACGGAAACGAACCAGCAGCCATACACCTTTCTCTACAACGTAGCCTACTCCTGGCCCATACGCTGGCATTGACACGTGCATTAGCACGTAGCCTGAACCTCACACGTTTCCGTACCCTCAACTGTACCCTAAGCCTTGCCGTTCCCTAACACTAACCCTAGCCCGGAACGGAAACCCACCACCAGCCCTACACATTACCCTACGCCGTAGCCTACTCCTGGCCCGTACGCTGGCACTAACCCGCGTGTCAGCACGTAGCCTGACCCTCACACGTTTCCGTACCCTCACCTGTGCCCTAAGCCTTGCCGTTCCCTAACCCTAACCCTATTCCGAAAAGGAAACACACCACCAGCCCTACAGCTTACCCCCAAGCCATAGCCTACTCCTGGCCCGTACACTGGCACTGACCCGTGCGTCAGCACGTAGCCTGACCCTCCCACGTTTCCGTACCCTCACATGTGCCCTAAGTTTGCCGTTCCGTAACCCTAAACGTAGCCCGGAACGGAAACCCACAACCAGCCCAACACCTTATCCTACGCCGTAGCCTACTCCTGGCCCGTATGCTGGCACTGACCCGTGCGTCAGTACGTAGCCTGACCCTCCCATGTTTCCGTACCATCACCTGTGCCCTAAGCCTTGACGTTCCCTAACCCTAACCCTAGCCCTGAACAGAAACCCACCACCAGCCCTACACCTTAAACTACGCCGTAGCCTACTCCTTGCCTGTACGGTGGCACTGACCCTTGCGTCAGCATGTAGCCTGACCCTCCCACGTTTCCGTACCCTCACCTGTGCCCTAAGTCTTGCCGTTCCGTAACCCTAACCCTAGCCCGGAATGGAAACCGACCACCAGCCCTAAACATTACTCTATGACGTAGCCTACACCTGGCCCGTACGCGGGCACTGACATGTGCTTCAGCACGTAGCCTGACCCTCCCATGTTACCGTACCATCACCTCTGCCCTAAGCCTTGCCGTTCCCTAACTCAAACCGTAGCCCGGAACGGAAACCCACCACCAGCCCTAAACCTTACCCACAAGCCGTAGCCTACTCCAGGCCCGTACGCTGGCACTGACCCATGCGTCAGCATGTAGCCCGACCCTCCAACGTTTCCGTACCCTCACCTGTGCCCTAAGCCTTGCCGTTCCCTAACCCTAACCCTAGCCCCCAACGGAAACCCACCACCAGCCCTACACCTTACCCGCAAGCCGTAGCCTACTCCTGGTCCATAAGCTGGCAATGACATGTGCGTCAGCACGTAGCCTGACCCTCCCACTTTTCCGTACCCTCAGCTAAGCCCTAAGCCTTGGCCTTCCCTAACTCTAACCGAAGCCCGGAACGGAATCCCACCACCAGCCCTACACCTTAACGTATGCCGTAGCCTATTCCTGTCCCGTACGCTGGCACTGACACGTGCGTCAGCACGTAGCCTGACCCTCCCACGTTTCCGTACCCTCACCTGTGCCCTAAGCCTTGCCGTTCCCTAACCCTAACCGTACCCCGCAAAGAAAACCCACCAACAGCCCTACACTTTACCCTACACCGTAGCCTACTCCTGGCCCGTACGCTGGCACTGACCCATGCATCAGTACGTAGCCTGACCCTCCCACGTTTCCATACCCTGACCTGTGCCCTAAGCCTTGACGTTCCCTAACCCTAACCCTAGCCCGGAACGGAAACCCACCACCAGCCCTACACCTAACCTCCATGCCATAGCCTACTCATGGCCCGTACGCTAGCACTGACCCGTGCGTCAGCACGTATCATGACCCTCCCACGTTTCTGTACCCTCACCTGTGCACTAAGCCTTGCCGTGCCCTAACACTAACCCTAGCCCGGAACGGAAACACACCACCAGCCCTACACCTAACCCCGAAGCCGTAGCCTACTCCTGGCCGGTACGCTGGCACTGATACGTGTGTCAGCACGTAGCATGACTCTCCCACGTTTCTGTACCCTAACATGTGCCCTAAGCCTTGCCGTTCCCTTACCCTAACCCTAGCCCGGAACGGAAACCCACCACCAGCCCTACACGTTACCCTACGCCGTAGCCTACTCTTGGCCTGTACGGTGGCACTGACCCTTGCGTCAGCATGTAGCCTGACCCTCCCAAGTTTCCGTACCCTCACCTGTGCCCTAAGCCTTGCCGTTCCGTAACCCTAACCCTAGCCCGGAACGGAAACCCACCACCAGCCCTGCACCTTACCCCCAAGCCGTAGCCTACTCCTGGCCCGTTCGGTGGCACTAACCTGAGCATCAGCAAGTAGACTGACCCTCCCACGTTTCCGTACCCTCACCCGTGCCCTAAGCCTTGCCGTTCCGTTGCCCTAAACCTAGCCCGGAACGGAAACACACCACCAGCCCTACACCTTACCACCAAGCCGTAGACTACTCCTGGACCATATGCTGGCACTGACCCGTGCGTCAGCACGTAGCGTGACCCTCCCACGTTTCCGTACCCTCACCTGTGCCCTACACCTTGCCGTTCCCTAACCCTTACCCTAGCCCGGAACGGAAACCCACCACCAGCACTACAACTTACCCTATGCTCTAGCCTACACCTGGCCCGTACGCGGGCACTCACCCATGCGTCAGCACGTAGCCTGACCCTCCCACGTTTCCGTACCCTCACCTGTGCCCTAAGCCTTGCCGTTCTCTAACCCTAACCCTACCCCGGAACGGAAAGCCACCACCAGCCCTATAGCTTAGCCACAAGCCGTAGCCTACTCCTGACCCGTACGCTGGCACAGACCCGTGCGTAAGCACGTAGCCTGACCCTCCCTCGTTTCCGTACCCTCCCCTGTGCCCTAAGCCTTGCCGTTCCCTAACCCTAACCGTAGCCCGAAACGGAAACCCACCACCAGCCCTACACCATACCCTACGCCGTAGCCTACTCCTGGCCCATACGCTGGCACTGACCCGTGCGTCAGCATGTAGCCTGACCTTGCCACGTTACCATACCCTCACCTGTGCCCTAAGCCTTGCCGTTCCCTAACCCTAACCCTAGCCCGGAACGGAAAACCACCACCAGCCCTACAGTTTTCCCCCAAGCTGTAGCCTACTCCTGGCCCGTATGCTGGCACTGAAACGTGCGTCACCACATTGCCTAACCCTCCCACGTTTCTGTAACCTCACCTGTGCCCTAAGCCTTGCCTTTCCCTAACCCTAACCCTAGTCTGGAACGGAAACCCACCACGAACCCTACAGCTTACACTACGCCGTAGCCTACTCCTGGCCTGTACACTGGCACTGACCCGTGTGTCAGCACGTAGCCTGACCCTCCCACGTTTCCGTACCCTCACCTGTGCCCTAAGCCTTGCCGTTTCCTAACCCTAACCCTAGCCCAGAACAGAAACCCACCACCAGCCCCAAAACTTACCAAAAAGCCGTAGCCTACTCCTGGCCCATACGCTGGCAATGACCCGTGCGTCAGCACGAAGCCTGACCCTCCCACGTTTCCGTACCCTCACCTGTGCCATAAGCCTTGCCGTTCCCTAACCCTAACCCTAGCCCAGAACGGAAACCCACCACCAGCCCTAGACATTACCCTCCGGCGTAGCCTACTCCTGGCCTGTATGCTGGCACTGACCCGTGCGTCAGCACGTAGCCTGACCCTCCCACGTTTCCGTACCCTCACCTGTGCCCTAAGTCTTGCCGTTCCGTAACCCTAACCCTAGCCCGGAACGGAAACCGACCACCAGCCCTAAACATTACTCTATGACGTAGCCTACACCTGGCCCGTACGCGGGCACTGACATGTGCTTCAGCACGTAGCCTGACCCTCCCATGTTACCGTACCATCACCTCTGCCCTAAGCCTTGCCGTTCCCTAACTCAAACCCTAGCCCGGAACGGAAACCCACCACCAGCCCTAAACCTTACCCACAAGCCGTAGCCTACTCCAGGCCCGTACGCTGGCACTGACCCATGCGTCAGCATGTAACCCGACCCTCCAACGTTTCCGTACCCTCACCTGTGCCCTAAGCCTTGCCGTTCCCTAACCCTAACCCTAGCCCCCAACGGAAACCCACCACCAGCCCTACACCTTACCCGCAAGCCGTAGCCTACTCCTGGTCCATACGCTGGCAATGACATGTGCGTCAGCACGTAGCCTGACCCTCCCACTTTTCCGTACCCTCAGCTAAGCCCTAAGCCTTGGCCTTCCCTAACTCTAACCGAAGCCCGGAACGGAATCCCACCACCAGCCTTACACCTTAACGTATGCCGTAGCCTATTCCTGTCCCGTACGCTGGCACTGACACCTGCATCAGCACGTAGCCTGACCCTCCCACGTTTCCGTACCCTCACCTGTGCCCTAAGCCTTGCCGTTCCCTAACCCTAACCCTAGCCATGAACGGAAACCCACCAGAAGCCCTACACCTTACCATACACCGTAGCCCACTCCTGGCCCGTACGCTGGCACTGACCCGTAAGTCAGCACGTAGCCTGCCCCTCCCACGTTTCCGTACCCTCACCTGTGCCCTAAGCCTTGCCGTTCCCTCACCATAACCCTAGACAGGAACGGAAATCCACCAGCAACCCTACACCTTACCCTACGCCGTAGCCTACTCCTGGCCCGTACGCTGGCACTGACCCGTGCGTCAGTACGTAGCCTGACCCTCACACTTTTCCGTACCCTCACCTGTGCCCTAAGCCTTACCGTTCCCTTACCCTAATCCTAGCCCTGAACGGAAACCCACCACCAGCCCTACAACTTACCCTATGCTGTAGCCTACAACTGGCCCGTACGCGGGCACTGACCCATGCGTCAGCACGTAGCCTGACACTCCCACGTTTCCGTACCCTCACCTGTGCCCTAAGCCTTGCCGTTCTCTAACCCTAACCCTACCCCGGAATGGAAAGCCACCACCAGCCCTATAGCTTAGCCACAAGCCGTAGCCTACTCCTGACCAGTACGCTGGCACAGACCCGTGCGTCAGCACGTAGCCTGACCCTCCCTCGTTTCCGTAACCTCACCTGTGCCCTAAGCCTTGCCTTTCCCTAACCCTAACCCTAGTCCATAACGGAAACCCACCACGAACCCTACAGCTTACCCTACGCCGTAGCCTAGTCCTGGCCTGTACACTGGCACTGACCCGTGTGTCAGCACGTATCCTGACCCTCCCACGTTTCCGTACCCTCACCTGTGCCCTAAGCCTTGCCGTTTCCTAATCCTAAACCTAGCCCAGAACAGAAACCCACCACCAGCCCCAAAACTTACCCAAAAGCCGTAGCCTACTCCTGGCCCATACGGTGGCAATGACCCGTGCATCAGCACGAAGCCTGACCCTCCCACGTTTCCGTACCCTCACCTGTGTCATAAGCCTTGCCGTTCCCTAACCCTAATCCTAGCCTAGAACAGAAACCCACCACCAGCCCTACACCTTACCTTACGCCGTAGCCTACTCCTGGCCCGTACGCTGGCACTGACCTGTGCGTCAGCACGTAGCGACACCCTCCCACGTTTCCGTACCCTCACCTGTGCCCTAAGCCTTGCCGTTCCCTAACCCTAACCGTGGTCCACAATGAAAACCCACCACCAGCCCTACACCTCACCCTACGCCGTAGCCTACTCCTGGCCCGTACGCTGGCAGTGACCCATGCATCAGTACGTAGCCTGACCCTCCCACGTTTCCGTACCTTCACCTCTGCCCTAAGCCTTGACGATCCCTAACCCTAACCCTATCCCGGAATGGAAACCCACCACCAGCCCTAGACATTACCCTCCGGCGTAGCCTACTCCTGGCCTGTATGCTGGCACTGACCCGTGCGTCAGCACATAGCCTGACCCTCCAACGTTTCCGTACCCTCACCTGAGCACTAAGCCTTGCCGTTCCGTAACCCTAACACTAGCCTTGAATGGAAACCCACCACCAGCCCTACACCTTAACCCCAAGCCGTTGCCTACTCCTGGCCCGTACTCTGGCACTGACACGTGCGTCAGCAAGTAGCCTGACCCTCCCACGTTTCATGACCCTCAACTGTGCCCTAAGCCTGGCCGTTCCTAACAATAACCCTATCCCAGAATGGAAACCCACCACCAGCCCTACACCTTAACCCCAAGCCGTAGCCTACTCCTGGCCCGTACTCTGGCACTGACACGTGCGTGAGCAAGTAGCCTGACCCTCCCACGTTTCAGGACCCTCAACTGTGCCCTAAGCCTGACCGTTCCTATCACTAACCCTAGCCCAGAACGGAAACCGACCACCAGCTCTACACCTTACCCCCAAGCCGTAGCCTATTCCTGGTCCATACGCTGGCAATGACATGTGCGTCAGCACGTAGCCTGACCTTCCCACATTACCGTAACGTCTCCTGTGCCCTAAGCCTTGCCGTTCCTTAACCCTAACACTAGTACGGAAGGGAAACACACCACAAGCCCTACACCTAACCCCCAAGCCATAGCCTACTCCTGGCCAGTACGCTGGCACTGACCCATGCGTCAGCACGTAGCCTGACCCTACCACGTTTCCGTACCCTCAACTGTACCCTAAGACTTGCCATTCCCTAACCCTAACCCTAGCCCAGAAAGGAAACCCACCACCAGCCCTACACCTAACCCCCAAGCCGTAGCCTACTCCTGGCCGGTACGCTGGCACTGACCAGTGCGTCACCACTTAGCCTGACCCCCCCACGTTTCAGTACCCTCACCTGTGCCCTAAGCCTTGCTGTTCCCTAACCCTAACCCTAGCCCGGAACGGAAACCCACCACCAGCCCTACACTTTACCCTACGCCGTAGCCTACTCCTGGCCCGTACGCTGGCACTGACCCTTGCGTCAGCACGTAGCCTGACCCTCCCACGTTTCCGTAACCTCAACTGTGCCCTAAGCCTTGCCGTTCCCTAACCCTAACCCTAGCCCAGAACGGAAACACACCACCAGCCCTACAACTTACCCCCAAGCCGTAGCCTACTCCTGGCCCGTACGCTGGCACTGACCCGTGCATCAGCACGTAGCCTGACCCTCCCAACTTTCCGTACCCTCACCTGTGCCCTAAGCCTTGCCGTTCCCTAACCCTAACCCTAGCCCGGAACAGAAACCCACCACCAGCCCTAAACCTTACCCTCAAGCCGTAGCCTACTCCTGGCCCGTACGCTGGAACTGACCTGTGCGTCAGCACGTAGCCTGACCCTCCAACGTTTGCGGAACCTCACCTGTGCCCTAATCCTTGCCGTACCCTAACCCTAACCCTAGCCCTGAACGGAAACCCACCACCAGCCCTACACCTTTCCCTAAGCCGTAGCCTATTCCTGGCTCATACGCAGGCACTGACCCTTTCATCAGCACGTAGCCTGAACTTCCCACGTTTCCGTACACTCACCTGTGCCCTAAGCCTTGCCGTTCACTAACCCTAACCCTAGCCCAGAACGGAAACCCACCACCAGCCCTAAACCTTACCCCCAAGCCGTAGCCTACTCCTGGTCCATACGCTGGCACTGACCCGTGCCTCAGAACGTATCCTGACACTGCCACGTTGCCGTACCCTCACCTGGGCCCTAAGCCATGCCGTTCCCTAACCCTAAACCTAGCCCAGAACGGAAACCCACCACCTGCCCTACACCTTACCCAACGCCGTAGCCTACTCCTGGCCCGTACGCTGGCAATGACACGTGCGTCTGCATGTAGCCTGACCCTCCCACGTTTCCATACCCTCACCTGTGCCCTAAGCCTTGCCGTTCCCTAACCCTAACCGTAGCCCGGAACGAAAACCCACCACCAGCCCTACACCTTACCTTACACCGTAGCCTACTCCTGGCCCGTATGCTGGCACTGACCCGTGCATCAGTACGTAGCCTGACCCTCCCACGTTTCCGTAACCTCACCTGTGCCCTAAGCCTTGACGTTTCCTAACCCTAACCCTAGCCTGGAACGGAAACCCACCACCAGCCCTACACCTTAACCTACGGCGTAGCCTACTCCTGGCCTGTACGCTGGCACTGACCCGTGCGTCAGCACGTAGCCTCACCCTCCCACGTTTCCGTAACTCTCACCAGTGCCCTAAGCCTTGCCGTTCCTTAACCCTAACCCTAGCCCGGAACGGAAATGGACCACCAGCCGTACATCTTACCCCCAAGCCGTAGACTACTCCTGGCCCATACGCTGGCACTGACCCGTGGGTCAGCAAGTAGCCTGACCCTCCCACGTTTCCGTACCCTCACCTGTGCCCTAAGCCTTGCCGTTCCCTAACCCTAACCCTAGCCCAGAACGGAAACCCACAAACTTCCCTACACCTTACCCAAAGCCGTAGCCTACTCCTGTCCCGTACGCTGGCACTGACCCAGGCGTCAGCACGTAGCCTGATGCTCACACGTTTCCGTACCCTCACCTGTGCCCTAAGCCTTGCCGTTCCGTAACCCTAACCCTAGCCCGGAACGGAAAACCAACACCCGTCCTACACCTTACCCTACGCCGTAGATTACTCCTGGCCCATATGGTGACACTGACCCATGCGTTAGCACGTAGCCTGACCCTCCCACGTTTCCGTACCCTCACCTGTGCCCTAAGCTTTGCCGTTCCCTAACCCTAACCCTAGCCCGGAACGGAAACCCACCACCTGCCCTAAACCTTTCCCTACGCCGTAGCCTACTCCTGGCCCGTACGCTGGCACTGACCCGTGCGTCAGCACGTAGCCTGACCCTACCACGTTTCTGTACCCTCACCTGTGCCCTAAGCCTTGCCGTTCCCTAACCCTAACCCTAGCCCGGAATGGAAACACTCCACCAGCCCTAAAACTTACCCCCATGCCATAGCCTACTCCTGGCCCGTGCACAGGCACTGACCCGTGCGTCAGCACGTAGCCTGACCCTCCCACTTATCCGTACCCTCAGCTAAGCCCTAAGCCTTGGCCTTCCCTAACTCTAACCGAAGCCCTGAACGGAATCCCACCACCAGCCCTACACCTTAACGTATGCCGTAGCCTATTCCTGGCCCGTACGCTGGCATTGACACGTGTGTCAGCACGTAGCCTGACCCTCCCACGTTTCCGTACCATCACCTGTGCCCTAAGCCTTGCCGTTCCCTAACCCTAACCCTAGCCAGGAACGGAAACCCACCAGAAGCCCTACACCTTACCATACGCCGTAGCCCACTCCTGGCCCGTACGCTGGCACTGACCCGTAAGTCAGCACGTAGCCTGCCCCTCCCACGTTTCCGTACCCTCACCTGTGCCCTAAGCCTTGCCGTTCCCTCACCATAACCCTAGACAGGAACGGAAATCCACCAGCAGCCCTACACCTTACCCTACGCCGTAGCCTACTCCTGGCCCGTACGCTGGCACTGACCCGTGCGTCAGCACGTAGCCTGACCCTCACACATTTCCGTACCCTCACCTGTGCCCTAAGCCTTACCGTTCCCTTACCCTAATCCTATCCAGGAACGGAAACCCACCACCAGCCCTACAACTTACCCCAAGCCGTAGGCTATTCCTGGCCCCTATGCAGGCACTGACCCTTTCATCAGCACGTACCCTGACCCTCCCACGTTTCCGTACCCTCACCTGTGCCCTAAGCCTTGCCGTTCCCTAACCCTAACCCTAGCCCGGAATGGAAACCCACCACCAGCCCTACAACTTACCCCAAAGCCGTAGCCTACTCCTGGTCCATACGCTGGCACTGACCTGTGAGTCAGCACGTAGCCTGAACTTCCCACATTACCGTAACCTCACCTGTGCCCTAAGCCTTGCCGTTCCCTAACCCTAACCCTAGTACGGAACGGAAACACAACACCAGCCCTACACCTAACCACCAAGCCATAGCCTACTCCTGGCCCGTACGATGGCACTGACCCGTGCGTCAGCACGTAGCCTGACCCTCCCACATTTCCGTACAATCACCTGTGCCCTAAGCCTTGCTGTTCCCTAACACTAACCCTAGCCTGGAATGGAAACACACCACCAACCCTACACCTAACCACCAAGCCGTAGCCTACTCCTGGCCGGTACGCTGGCACTGACACGTGCGTCAGCAAGTAGCCTGACCCTCCCACCTTTCAGGACCCTCAACTGTGCCCTAAGCCTGGCCGTTCCTAACAATAACCCTATCCCAGAATGGAAACCCACCACCAGCCCTACACCTTAACCCGAAGCCGTAGCCTACTCCTGGCCCGTACTCTGGCACTGACTCATGCGTGAGCAAGTAGCCTGACCCTCCCACGTTTCAGGACCCTCAACTGTGCCCTAAGCCTGACCGTTCCTAACACTAACCCTAGCCCAGAACGGAAACCGACCACCAGCTCTACAACTTACCCCCAAGCCGTAGCCTATTCCTGGCCCATACGCTGGCAATGACATGTGCGTCAGCACGTAGCCTGACCTTCCCACATTACCGTAACGTCACCTGTGCCCTAAGCCTTGCCGTTCCTTAACCCTAACACTAGTACGGAAGGGAAACACACCACAAGCCCTACACCTAACCCCCAAGCCATAGCCTACTCCTGGCCAGTACGCTGGCACTGACCCATGCGTAAGCACGTAGCCTGACCCTACCACGTTTCCGTACCCTCACCTGTACCCTAAGACTTGCCATTCCCTAACCCTAACCCTAGCCCAGAAAGGAAACCCACCACCAGCCCTACACCTAACCCCCAAGCCGTAGCCTACTCCTGGCCGGTACGCTGGCACTGACCAGTGCGTCACCACTTAGCCTGACCCTCCCACGTTTCAGTACCCTCACCTGTGCCCTAAGCCTTGCTGTTCCCTAACCCTAACCCTAGCCCGGAACGGAAACCCACCACCAGCCCTACACTTTACCCTACGCCGTAGCCTACTCCTGGCCCGTACGCTGGCACTGACCCTTGCGTCAGCACGTAGCCTGACCCTCCCACGTTTCCGTAACCTCAACTGTGCCCTAAGCCTTGCCGTTCCCTAACCCTAACCCTAGCCCGGAACGGAAACACACCACCAGCCCTACAACTTACCCCCAAGCCGTAGCCTACTCCTGGCCCGTACGCTGGCACTAACCCGTGCATCAGCACGTAGCCTGACCCTCCCAACTTTCCGTACCCTCACCTGTGCCCTAAGCCTTGCCGTTCCCTAACCCTAACCCTAGCCCGGAACAGAAACCCACCACCAGGCCTAAACCTTACCCTCAAGCCGTAGCCTACTCCTGGCCCGTACGCTGGAACTGACCTGTGCGTCAGCACGTAGCCTGACCCTCCAACGTTTGCGGAACCTCACCTGTGCCCTAATCCTTGCCGTACCCTAACCCTAACCCTAGCCCTGAACGGAAACCCACCACCAGCCCTACACCTTTCCCTAAGCCGTAGCCTATTCCTGGCTCATACGCAGGCACTGACCCTTTCATCAGCACGTAGCCTGAACTTCCCACGTTTCCGTACACTCACCTGTGCCCTAAGCCTTGCCGTTCACTAACCCTAACCCTAGCCCAGAACGGAAACCCACCACCAGCCCTAAACCTTACCCCCAAGCCGTAGCCTACTCCTGGTCCATACGCTGGCACTGACCCGTGCCTCAGAACGTATCCTGACACTGCCACGTTGCCGTACCCTCACCTGGGCCCTAAGCCATGCCGTTCCCTAACCCTAAACCTAGCCCAGAACAGAAACCCACCACCTGCCCTACACCTTACCCAACGCCGTAGCCTACTCCTGGCCCGTACGCTGGCAATGACACGTGCGTCTGCACGTAGCCTGACCCTCCCACGTTTCCATACCCTCACCTGTGCCCTAAGCCTTGCCGTTCCCTAACCCTAACCGTAGCCCGGAACGAAAACCCACCACCAGCCCTACACCTTACCTTACACCGTAGCCTACTCCTGGCCCGTATGCTGGCACTGACCCGTGCATCAGTACATAGCCTGACCCTCCCACGTTTCCGTAACCTCACCTGTGCCCTAAGCCTTGACGTTTCCTAACCCTAACCCTAGCCCGGAACGGAAACCCACCACCAGCCCTACACCTTAACCTACGGCGTAGCCTACTCCTGGCCTGTACGCTTGCACTGACCCGTGCGTCAGCACGTAGCCTCACCCTCCCACGTTTCCGTAACTCTCACCAGTGCCCTAAGCCTTGCCGTTCCTTAACCCTAACCCTAGCCCGGAACGGAAATGGACCACCAGCCGTACATCTTACCCCCAAGCCGTAGACTACTCCTGGCCCATACGCTGGCACTGACCCATGGGTCAGCAAGTAGCCTGACCCTCCCACGTTTCCGTACCCTCACCTGTGCCCTAAGCCTTGCCGTTCCCTAACCCTAACCCTAGCCCAGAACGGAAACCCACAAACTTCCCTACACCTTACCCAACGCCGTAGCCTACTCCTGTCCCGTACGCTGGCACTGACCCAGGCGTCAGCACGTAGCCTGATGCTCACACGTTTCCGTACCCTCACCTGTGCCCTAAGCCTTGCCGTTCCGTAACCCTAACCCTAGCCCGGAACGGAAAACCAACACCCGTCCTACACCTTACCCTACGCCGTAGATTACTCCTGGCCCATATGGTGACACTGACCCATGCGTTAGCACGTAGCCTGACCCTCCCACGTTTCCGTACCCTCACCTGTGCCCTAAGCTTTGCCGTTCCCTAACCCTAACCCTAGCCCGGAACGGAAACCCACCACCTGCCCTAAACCTTTCCCTACGCCGTAGCCTACTCCTGGCCCGTACGCTGGCACTGACCCGTGCGTCAGCACGTAGCCTGACCCTACCACGTTTCTGTACCCTCACCTGTGCCCTAAGCCTTGCCGTTCCCTAACCCTAACCCTAGCCCGGAATGGAAACACTCCACCAGCCCTAAAACTTACCCCCATGCCATAGCCTACTCCTGGCCCGTGCACAGGCACTGACCCGTGCGTCAGCACGTAGCCTGACCCTCCCACTTATCCGTACCCTCAGCTAAGCCCTAAGCCTTGGCCTTCCCTAACTCTAACCGAAGCCCTGAACGGAATCCCACCACCAGCCCTACACCTTAACGTATGCCGTAGCCTATTCCTGGCCCGTACGCTGGCACTGACACGTGTGTCAGCACGTAGCCTGACCCTCCCACCTTTCCGTACCATCACCTGTGCCCTAAGCCTTGCCGTTCCCTAACCCTAACCCTAGCCAGGAACGGAAACCCACCAGAAGCCCTACACCTTACCATACGCCGTAGCCCACTCCTGGCCCGTACGCTGGCACTGACCCGTAAGTCAGCACGTAGCCTGACCCTCCCACGTTTCCGTACCCTCACCTGTGCCCTAAGCCTTGCCGTTCCCTCACCATAACCCTAGACAGGAACGGAAATCCACCAGCAGCCCTACACCTTACCCTACGCCGTAGCCTACTCCTGGCCCGTACGCTGGCACTGACCCGTGCGTCAGCACGTAGCCTGACCCTCACACATTTCCGTACCCTCACCTGTGCCCTAAGCCTTACCGTTCCCTTACCCTAATCCTATCCAGGAACGGAAACCCACCACCAGCCCTACAACTTACCCCAAGCCGTAGGCTATTCCTGGCCCCTATGCAGGCACTGACCCTTTCATCAGCACGTACCCTGACCCTCCCACGTTTCCGTACCCTCACCTGTGCCCTAAGCCTTGCCGTTCCCTAACCCTAACCCTAGCCCGGAATGGAAACCCACCACCAGCCCTACACCTTACCCCAAAGCCGTAGCCTACTCCTGGTCCATACGCTGGCACTGACCTGTGCGTCAGCACGTAGCCTGAACTTCCCACATTACCGTAACCTCACCTGTGCCCTAAGCCTTGCCGTTCCCTAACGCTAACCCTAGTACGGAACGGAAACACAACACCAGCCCTACACCTAACCACCAAGCCATAGCCTACTCCTGGCCCGTACGATGGCACTGACCCGTGCGTCAGCACGTAGCGTGACCCTCCCACATTTCCGTACCATCACCTGTGCCCTAAGCCTTGCTGTTCCCTAACACTAACCCTAGCCTGGAACGGAAACACACCACCAACCCTACACCTAACCACCAAGCCGTAGCCTACTCCTGGCCGGTACGCTGGCACTGACATGTGCATCAGCATGTAGCCTGACCCTCCCACGTTTCCGTAACCTCACCTGTGCCCTACACTTTGCCATTCCCTAACCCTAACTGTAGCCCAAAAGTGAAACAGCCCTACACCTTACCCTACGCCATAGCCTACTCCTGGCCGGTACGCTGGCACTGACACGTGCATCAGCATGTAGCCTGACCCTCCCACGTTTCCGTACCCTCACCTGTGCCCTAAGCCTTGCCGTTCCCTCACCCTAACCCTAGCCAGGAACGGAAACCCACCAGCAGCCCTACACCTTACCCTACGCCGTAGCCTACTCCTGGCCAGTACATTGGCACTGACCCATGCGTCAGCACGTAGCCTGACCCTCACACGTTTCCGTACCCTCACCTGTGCCCTAAGCATTGCCGTTCCCTAACCCTAACCTTAGTCCGGAACGGAAACCCACCACCAGCCCTACAGCTTACCACCAAGCCATAGCCTATTCCTGGCCCGTACGCTGGCACTGACCCGTGTGTCAGCATGTAGCCTGACCGTCCCACGTTTCCTTAACCTCACCTGTGTCCTACGCCTTGCCGTTCCCTAAACTTAACCCTAGCCCGGAACGGAAACCCACCACCAGCCCTACACCTTACCCTATGCCGTAGCCTACACCTGGCCCGTTCGTGGACACTGACCTGTGCATCAGCACGTAGCCTGACCCTCCCATGTTACCGTACACTTACCTGTGCCCTAAGCCTTGCCGTTCCCTAACCCTAACCCTAGCCCGGAACGGAAAAACACCACCAGCCCTAAACCTTACCCACAAGCCGTAGCCTACTCCTGGCCCGTACGCTGGCACTGACCCGTGCGTCATCACGTAGCCTGACCCTCCCACGTTTCCGTACCATCACCTGTGCCCTAAGCCTTGCCGTTCCCTCACCCTCACCCTAGCCAGGAAAGGAAACCCACCAGCAACCCTACACCTTACCCTACGCCGTAGCCTACTCCTGGCCCGTATGCTGGCACTGACCCGTGCGTCAGCATGTAAACTGACACCCCACGTTTCCATACCCTCACCTGGGCCCTAAACCTTGCCGTTCCCTAACACTAACCCTAGCCCGGAATGGAAACCCACCACCAGCCCTAAAATTTACCCCCATGCCATAGCCTACTCCTGGCCCGTACACAGGCACTGACCCGTGCGTCAGCACGTAGCCTGACCCTCCCACTTTTCCGTACCCTCTGCTAAGCCCTAAGCCTTGGCCTTCCCTAACTCTAACCCAAGCCCGGAACGGAATCCCACCACCAGACCTACACCTTAATGTATGCCGTAGCCTATTCCTGGCCCGTACGCTGGCACTGACCCGTGCGTCAGCACGTAGCCTGACCCTCCCACGTTTCCGTACCCTCACCTATGCCCTAAGCCTTGCCGTTCCCTAACCCTAACCCTAGCCCGGAACGGAAACCCACCACCAGCCCTAAACCTTTCCCTACGCCGTAGCCTACTCCTGGCCCGTACGCTGGCCCTGACCCGTGCGTCAGCATGTAGTCTGACCCCCACACGTTTCCGTACCCTCAGCTGGGCCCTAAGCCTTGCCGTTCCATAACCCTAACCCTAGCCCGGAACGGAAATCCCCCACAAGCCCTACACCTTACCCTATGCCGTAGCCTACTCCTGGCCCGAACTCTGGCACTGACCCGTGCGTCAGCACGTAGCCTGACCTTCCCACATTTCCGTACCTTCACCTGTGCCGTAAGCCTTGCTGTTCCCTAACCCTAACCCTAGTACGGAACGGAAAACCATCACCAGCCCTACACCTAACCTCCAAGCCATAGCCTACTTACGGCCCGTACGCTGGCACTGAACCATGCGTCAGCACGTAGCCTGTCCCTCCCACGTTTCCGTACCATCACCTTTGCCCTAAGCCTTGCCGTTCCCTAACCCTAACCCTAGCCCGGTACAGAAACCCACCACCAGCCCTACACCTAAACCCCAAGCCGTAGCCTACTCCTGGCCGGTACGATTGCACTGACCCGTGCGTCAGCACGTAGCCTGACCCTCCCACTTTTCCGTACCCTCACCTGTGCCCTAAGCCTTGCCGTTCCCTAACCCTAACCCTAGCCCAGAACAGAAACCCACCACCAGCCCTACACCTTGCCCCCAAGCTGTAGCCTACTCCTGGCCCGTATGCTGCCTCTGACACATGCGTCAGCACGTAGCCTGACCCTCCCACGTTTCCGTACCCTCACCTGTGCCCTAAGCCTTGCCGTTCCATAACCCTAACCCTAGCCCGGAACGGAAACCCACCACCAGCCCTACACCTTACCCTACGCCGTAGCCTACTCCTGGCCCGTACGATGACACTGATCCGTGCGTCAGCACCTAGCCTCACCTTCCCACATTTCCGTACCCTCACCTGTGCCCTAAGCCTTGCCGTTCCCTAACCCTAACCCTAGCCCGGAAGGGAAACCCACCACCAGCCCTACACCATACCCTACACCGTAGCCTACTCCTGGCCGTACGCTGGCACTGACCCGTGCATCAGCATGTAGCCTGACCCTCTCACGTTTCCGTACCCTCACCTGTGCCCTAAGCCTTGACATTCCCTAACAATAACCCTAGCCCGGAACGCAAACCAACCACCAGCCCTACACCTTTCCCTACGCCGTAACCTACTCCTGGCCCGTACGCTGGCACCGACCCGTGCGTCAGCACGTAGCCTGACCCTCCCACGTTTCCGTACCCTCACCTGTGCCCTAAGCCTTGCCGTTCCCTAACCAAAACCCTAACCCGGAACGGAAACCCACCACCATCCCTAAACCTTTCCCTACTGGGTAGACTACTCCTCGCCCGTACGCTCGCACTGACCCATGCGTCAGCATGTAGTTTGACCCTCCCACGTTTCCGTACCCTCACGTGGGCCCTAAGCCTTGCCATTCCCGAACACTAACCTTAGTCCGGAAAGGAATCCCACCACCAGTCCTACACCTTTCCCTACGCCGTAGCCTATTCCTGGCTCGTACGCAGGCACTGACACTTTCATCAGCACGTAGCCTGACCCTCCCACGTTTCTGTACCCTCACCTGTGCCCTAAGCCTTGCCGTTCACTAACCCTAACCCTAGCCCGGAACGGAAACCCAACACCAACCCTACACCTTACCCCCAAGCCGTAGCCTATTCCTGGCCCGTATGCTGGCACTGACCCATGCGTCAGCACGTAGCCTGACCCTCCCAAGTTTCCGTACCCTCACCTGTGCCCTATGCCTTGCCGTTCCCTAACCCTAACCCTAGCACAGAACGGAAACCCACCTCCAGCCCTATACCTTACCCTGCGCTGTAGCCTACTGCTGGCCCGTATGCTGGCACTGACCCATGCGTAAGCATGTAGCCTGACCCTCCCACGTTTCCGTACCCTCACCTGTGCCCTAAGCCTTGACATTCCCTAACCATAACCCTAGCCCGAAACGGAAACCCACCACCAGCCCTACACCTTACCCTATGATGTAGCCTATACCTGGCCCGTATGCGGGTAATAGCCTGTGCTTCAGCACGTAGCCTGACACTACCATGTTACCGTACCCACCGCTGTGCTCTAAGCCTTACCGTTCCCTTACCCTAGCCCTAGCCCGGAACGGAAACCAACCACCAGCCCTAAAACTTACCCACAAGCCATAGCCTACTCCTGGCCCGTACGCTGGCACTGACCCGTGCGTCAGCACGTAGCCTGACCCTCCCACGTTTCCGTACCATCACCTTTGCCCTAAGCCTTGCCGTTCCCTAACCCTAACCCTAGCCCGGTACAGAAACCCACCACCAGCCCTACACCTAAACCCCAAGCCGTAGCCTACTCCTGGCCGGTACGATTGCACTGACCCATGCGTCAGCACGTAGCTAGACCCTCCCACGTTACTGTATCCTCACCTGAGCCCTAAGCCTTGCCGTTCCCTAACCCTAAACCTAGCCCTGAACGGAAAACCACCACCAGCACTACACTTTACCCTACGCCGTAGCCTACTCCTGGCCCATACGCTGGCACTGACCCGTGCGTCAGCAAGTAGCCTGACCCTCCCACTTTTCCGTACCCTCACCTGTGCCCTAAGTCTTGCCGTTCCCTAACCCTAACCCTAGCCCAGAACGGAAACCCACCACCAGCCCTACATCTTACCCCCAAGCAGTAGCCTACTCCTGGCCGGTATGCTGGCTCTGACACATGCGTCAGCACGTAGCCTGACCCTCCCACGTTTCCGTACCCTCACCTGTGCCCTAAGCCTTGCCGTTCCATAACCCTAACCCTAGCCCGGAACGGAAACCCACAACCAGCCCTACACCTTACCCTACGCCGTAGCCTACTCCTGGCCCGTACGCAGGCACTGACCCGTGCGTCAGCACCTAGCCTCACCTTCCCACATTTCCGTACCCTCACCTGTGCCCTAAGCCTAGCCGTTCCCTAACCCTAACCCTAGCCCGGAACGGAAACCCACCACCAGCCCTACACCTTACCCTACGCCCTCGCCTACTCCTGGCCCGTACACTGGCACTGACATGTGCGTCAGCACTTAGCCTGACCTTACCACATTTCCGTACCCTCACCTGGGCCCTAAGCATTGCCGTTCCCTAACCCTAACCCTAGTACGGAACGGAAACCCACCACCAGCCATAAATCTAACGCCCAAACCATAGCCTACTCCTGCACCGTACGCTGGCACTGACGCGTGCGTCACCATGTAGCCTGACCCTCGCATGTTTTCGTACCCTCACCTGTGCCCTAAGCCTTGCCGTTCCCTAACCATAACCCTAGCCTTGAATGGAAACCCGCCACCAGCCCTACATCTAACCCCCAAGTCGTAGCCTACTCCTGGCCGGTACGCTGGCACTGACACGTGCGTCAGCACGTACCCTGACCCTCCCACGTTTCCGTACCCTCACCTGTGCCCTAAGCCTTGCCGTTCCCTAACCCTAACCCTAGCCCGGAACAGAATCCAACCACCAGCCCTACACTTTACCCTACGCTGTAGCATATTCCTGGCCCATACGCTGGCACTGATCCTTGCGTCAGCACGTAGCCTGACCCTCCCAAGTTTCCGTACCCTCACCTGTGCCCTAAGCCTTGATGTTCGCTAACCCTAACCCTAGCCCGGAACAGAAACTCACCACCAGCCCTACACCTTACCACCATGCCGTAGCCTACTCCTGGCCCATATGCTGGCACTGACCCGTGCGTCAGCACGTGGCCTGACCCTCCCACGTTTCTGTATCCTCACCTGTGCCCTAAGCCTTGCCGTTCCCTAACCCTAACCCTAGCCCTGAACGGAAAACCACCACCAGCCCTACACTTTACCCTACGCCGTAGCCTACTCCTGGCCCGTACGCTGGCACTGACCCGTGCGTCAGCAAGTAGCCTGACCCTCCCACGTTTCTGTATCCTCACCTGTGCCCTAAGCCTTGCCGTTCCCTAACCCTAACCCTAGCCCTGAAGGGAAAACCACCAACAGCCCTACACTTTACGCTACGCCGTAGCCTACTCCTGGGCCGTATGCTGGCTCTGACACATGCGTCAGCACGTAGCCTGACCCTCCCACGTTTCCGTACCCTCACCTGTGCCCTAAGCCTTGCCGTTCCCTAACCCTAACCCTAGCCTGGAACGGAAACCCACCACCAGCCCTACACCATACCCTACACCGTAGCCTACTCCTGGCCCATACGCTGGCACTGACCCTTGCGTCAGCATGTAGCCTGACCCTCTCACGTTTCCGTACCCTCACCTGTGCCCTAAGCCTTGACGTTCCCTAACCCTAACCCTAGCCCACAACGTAAACCCACCACCAGCCCTACACCTTTCCCTACGCCGTAGCCTCCTCCTGGCCCATACGCTGGCACTGACCCGTGCGTCAGCACGTAGCCTAACCCTCCCACGTTTCCGTACCCTCACCTGTGCCCTAAGCCTTGCCGTTCCCTAACCAAAACCCCAACGCGGAACGGAAACCCACCACCATCCCTAAACCTTTCCCTACTGGGTAGCCTACTCCTCGCCCGTACGCTCGCACTGACCCGTGCATCAGCATGTAGTTTGACCCTCCCACGTTTCCGTACCCTCACCTGGGCCCTAAGCCTTGCCATTCCCTAACACTAACCTTAGTCCGGGAAGGAAACCCACCACCAGCCCTACACCTTACCCTATGCCGTAGCCTACACCTGGCCCATACGCAGGCACTGACCTGTGCTTCAGCACGTAGCCTGACCCTCCCACGTTTGCAGACCCTCACCTGTGCCCTAAGACTTGTCGTTCCCTAACACTAACCCTAGCCCGGAACGGAATCCCACCACCAGCCCTACACCTTTCCCTACGCCATAGCCTATTCCTGGCTCGTACGCAGGCACTGACACTTTCATCAGCACGTAGCCTGACCCTCCCACGTTTCTGTACCCTCACCTGTGCCCTAAGCCTTGCCGTTCACTAACCCAAACCCTAGCCCGGAACGGAAACCGACCACCAGCCCTACACCTTACCCCCAAGCCGTAGCCTACTCCTGGCCGGTACGCTGGCACTGACACGTGCGTCAGCACGTAGCCTGACCCTCACACCTTTCCGTACCCTCACCTGTGCCCTAAGCCTTGCCGTTTCCTAACCCTAACCCTAGCCCGGAACAGAAACCCACCACCAGCCCTACACTCTCCCCTACGCCATAGCCTATTCCTGGCCCGTACGCTGGCACTGTCCCGTGTGTCAGCACATAGCCTGACCCTCCCACGTTTCTGTACCATCACCTGTGCCCTAAGCCTTGCCGTTTCCTCACCCTCACCCTAGCCAGGAATAGAAACCCTCCAGCAGCCCTACACCTTACCCTACGCCGTAGCCTACTCCTGGCACGTACGCTGGCACTGACGCATGCGTCAGCATGTAGCCTGAACCTCCCACGTTTCCGTACCCTCACCTGTGCCCTAAGCCTTGCTGTTCCCTAACACTAACCCTAGCCTGGAATGGAAACCCACCACCAGCCCTACACCTAACCACCAAACCGTAGCCTACTCCTGGCCGGTACGCTGGCACTGACACGTGCGTCATCACGTAGCCTGAAACTCCCACGTTTCCGTACCCTCACCTGTGCCCTAAGCCTTGCTGTTCCCTAACACTAACCCTAGCCTGGAATGGAAACCCACCACCAGCCCTACACCTAACCACCAAACCGTAGCCTACACTTGGCCCGTACGCGGGCACTGACATGTGCTTCAGCACGTAGCCTGACCCTCCCATTTTACCGTACGCTCACCTGTGCCCTAAGCCTTGTCGTTCCCTAACCCTAACCCTAGCCCGGCACGGAATCTCACCACCAGCTCTACACCATATCGTATGCCGTAGCCTAGTCCTGGCCCGTACGCTGGCACTGACCCGTGCGTCAGCATGTAGCCTGACCCTCCCACGTTTCCGTACCCTCTCCTTAGCACTAAGTATTGCCGTTCCCTAACCCTAACCCTAGCCCGGGACAGAAACCCACCACCAGCCCTACACCTTACCCCAAGCCGTAGCCTATTCCTGGCCCATACGCAGGCACTGAACCTTTCATCAGCACGTAGCCTGACCCTCCCACGTTTCCGTACCCTCATCTGTGCCCTAAGCCTTGCCGTTCCCTAACCCTAACCCTAGCCCGGAACGGAAACCCACCACCAGCCCTACACCTGAACCTACGCCGTAGCCTACTCCTGGACGGTACGGTGGCACTGCCCCTTGCGTCATCATGTAGCCTGACCCTCCCACGTTTCCGTACCCTCACCTCTGCCCTAAGCCTTGCCGTTCTGTAAGCCTAACCCTAGCCCGGAACGGAAACCCACCACCAGCCCTACACCATACGCTACACCGTAGCCTACTCCTGGCTCGTACGCTGGCACTGACCCGTGCGTCAGCATGTAGCCGGACCCTCTCACGTTTCCATACCCTCACATGTGCCCTAAGCCTTGACGTTCCCTATCCCTAACCCTAGCCCGGAACGCAAACCCACCACCAGCCCTACACCTTTCCAGACGCCGTAGCATACTCCTGGCCCGTATGCTGGCACTGACCCGTGCGTCATCATGTAGCCTGACCCTCCCACTTTTCCGTACCCTCACCTGTGCCCTAAGCCTTGCCGTTCCCTTACCCTAACCCTAGCCCGGAACGGAAACCCACCACCCGCCCTACACCTTACCCTATGCCGTAGCCTACTCCTTGCCCGTACCCTGGCACTGACCCGTGCTTCAGCACGTAGCCATACACTCCCACGTTTCCGTACCCTCACATGTGCCCTAAGCCTTGCCATTCCCTAACCGTTACCGTAGCCCGGAACGAAAACCCACCACCAGCCCTAAACCTTACACTACACCGTAGCCTTACTCCTGGCCCGTACGCTGGCACTGACCCGTGCGTCAGCACGTAGCCTGACCCTCCCACGTTTCCGTACCCTCACCTGTGCCCTAAGCCTTGCCGTTCCCTAACCCTAACCCTAAATCGGAACGGAAACCCACCACCATCCCTAAACCTTTCCCTTGTGGGTAGCCTACTCCTCGCCCGTACGCTCGCACTGACCCGTGCGTCAACATGTAGTTTGACCCTCCCACGTTTCTGTACCCTCACGTGGGCCCTCAGCCTTGCCATTCCCTAACACTAACCTTAGCCCGGAAGGGAAACCCACCACCAGCCCTACACCTTACCCTATGCCGTAGCCTACACCTGGCGCATACGCGGGCACTGACCTGTGCTTCAGCACGTAGCCTGGACATCCCACGTTTGCGGACCCTCACCTGTGCCCTAAGACTTGCCGTTCCCTAACCCTAACCCTAGCCCGGAACGGAAACCCACCACCAGCCCTACACATTTCCCTAAGCCGTAGCCTATTCCTGGCTCGTACGCAGGCACTGACACTTTCATCAGCACTTAGCCTGACCCTCCAACGTTTCTGTACCCTCACCTGTGCCCTAAGCCTAGCCGTTCAATAACCCTAACCCTAGACCGGAATGGAAAACCACCACCAGCCCTACAACTTACCCCCAAGCCGTAGCCTACTCCTGGCCCGTACGCTGGCACTGACACGTGCGTCAGCACGTAGCCTGACCCTCCCACGTTTCCATACCATCACCTGTGCCCTAAGCCTTGCCGTTCCCTCACCCTCACCCTAGCCAGGAACAGAAACCCATCAGCAGCCCTACACATTACCCTACGCTGTAGGCTACTCCTGGCACGTACGCTGGCACTGACTCGTGCGTTAGCACGTAGCCTGATCCTCACACGTTTCCGTACCCTCACCTGTGCCCTAAGCCTTGCCGTTCCCTAACCCTAACCCTAGCCCGGAACGTAAACCCACCACCAGCCCTACACCTTACCCTATGCTGTAGCCTACACCTGGCCCGTATGCGGGCACTGACACGTGCGTCAGCACGTAGCCTGACCCTCCCACGTTTCCGTACCCTCACCTGTGCCCTAAGCCTTGCCGTTCCCTAACCCTAACCCTAGCCCGGAACGCAAACCCACCACCAGCCCTACACTTTTCCCTATGCCGTAGCCTACTCCTGGCCCGTACGCTGGCACTGAACCGTGCGTCATCACGTAGCCTGAACCTCCCACGTTTCCGTACCATCACCTGTGCCCTAAGCCTTGCCGTTCCCTCACCCTCACCCTAGCCAGGAACAGAAACCCATCAGCAGCCCTACACATTACCCTACGCTGTAGCCTACTCCTGGCACGTACGCTGGCACTGACTCGTGCGTCAGCACGTAGCCTGATCCTCACACGTTTCCGTACCCTCACCTGTGCCCTAAGCCTTGCCGTTCCCTTACCCTAGCCCTAGCCTTGAACGGAAACCCACCACCAGCCCTACTCCTTAGCCTATGCCGTAGCCTACTCCTTGCCTGTACCCTGGCACTGACTCGTGCGTCAGCACGTAGCCTGACCCTCCCACGTTTCCGTACCCTCACCTGTGCCCTAAGGCTTGCCGTTCCCTAACCCTAACCCTAGTCCGGAATGGAAACCCACCACCAGCCCTACACCTTACCCCCAAGCCGTAGACTACACGTGGTCCATACGCTGGCACTGACCTGTGCGTCAGCACGTAGCCTGACCTTCCCACGTTACCGTAACGTCACCTGTGCCCTAAACCTTGCCCTTCCCTAACCCTAACCCTAGTACGGGACGGAAACACACCACAAGCCCTACACCTAACCCACAAACCATAGCATACTCCTGGCCCGTACGCTGGCACTGAACCGTGCGTCAGCACGTAGCCTGACCCTCCCAGGTTTCCGTACCCTCACCTATGCCCTAAGCCTTCCTGTTCCATAACACTAACCCTAGCCCAGAACGGAAAACCACCACCAGCCCTACACCTAACCCCCAAGCCGTAGCCTACTCCTGGCCGGTTCGCTGGCACTGACCTGTGCGTCAGCACGTAGCCTGACCCTCCCACGTTTCCGTACCCTCACCTGGGCCCTAAGCCTTGCCTTTACCTTACCCTAACCCAAGCCCGGAACGGAAACGCACTACCAGCCCTACACCTTGCCCTACGCCATAGCCTACTCCTGGCACGTACGTTGGCACTGACACGTGCGTCAGCACATAGCCTGACCCTCACACGTTTCCGTACCCTCACCTGTGCCCAAAGCCTTGCCGTTCCCTAACCCTAACCCTAGTCCGGAATGGAAACACACCACCAGCCCTACAGCTTACCCCCAAGCCATAGCCTATTCCTGGCCCGTACGCTGTCACTGACCCGTGCGTCAGCATGTAGCCTGACACTCCCACGTTTCCGTGCCCTCACCTGTGCCCTAAGCCTTGCCGTTCCCTAACCCTAACCCTAGCCCTGAACGGAAACCCACCACCAGCCCAACAACTAACCCCCAAGCCGTAGCTTACTCCTGGCCAGTACGCTGGCACTGACCCGTGCATCATCACGTAGCCTGACCCTCCCACGTTTCTGTACCCTCACCTGTGCCCTAAGCCTTGCCGTTCCCTAACCCTAACCCTAGCCCAGAACGGAAACCCACCACCAGCCCTACACCTTACCCCCAAGCCGTAGCCTACTCCTGGCCCGTACGCTGGCACAGACCCGTGCGTCAGCACGAAGCCTGACCCTCCCACGTTTGCGGACCCTCACCTGTGCCCTAAGCCTTGCCGTTCCCTAACACTAACCCTAGACCGGAACGGAAACCCACCACCAGCCCTACACCTTTCTCTACGCCGTAGCCTATTCCTGGCTCATACGCAGGCACTGACACTTTCATCAGCAAGTAGCCTGACCCGCCCACGTTTCCGTACCCTCACCTGTGCCCTAAGCCTTGCCGTTCACTAACCCTAACCCTAGCCCGGAACGGAAACCCACCACCAGCCCTACACCTTACTCTATTCCGTAGCCTACACCTGGCCCGTACGAGGGCACTGACCTGTGCTTCAGCACGTAGCCTGACCCTCCTATTTTACCGTACGCTCACCTCTGCCCTAAGCCTTGTCGTTCCCTAACCCTAACCCTAGCCCGGCAGGGAATCTCACCATCAGCTCTACACCATATCGTATGCCGTAGCCTAGTCCTGGCCCGTACGCAGGCACTGACCCGTGTATCAGCATGTAGCCAGACCCTCCCACGTTTCCGTACCCTCATCTGTGCCCTAAGCCTTGCCGTTCCCTAACCCTAACCCTAGCCCGGAACGGAAACCCACCACCAGCCCTACACCTTAACCTACGCCGTAGCCTACTCCTGGACTGTACGGTGGCACTGCCCCTTGCGTCATCATGTAGCCTGACGCTCCCACGTTTCCGTACCCTCACCTCTGCCCTAAGCCTTGCCGTTCTGTAACCCTAACCCTAGCCCGGAACAGAAACCCACCACCAGCCCTACACCTTACCCCCAAGCCGTAGCGTACTCCTGGCCCATATGCTGGCACTGACCCGTGCGTCAGCACGTAGCGTGACACTCCCACGTTTCCGTACCCTCACCTGTGCCCTAAGCCTTGCCGTTCCCTAACCCTAACCCTAGCCCGGAACGGAAACCCACCACTAGCCCTACACCTTACCCTATGCTGTAGCCTACACATGTCCCGTACGCGGGCACTGACCCGTGCGTCAGCACGTAGCCTGACCCTCCCACGTTTCTGTACCCTCACCTGTGCCCTAAGCCTTGCCGTTCCCTAACCCTAACCCTAGCCCAGAACCGAAAGCCACCACCAGCCCTAAAACTTAGCCACAAGCCGTAGCCTACTCCTGGCCCGTACGCTGGCACTGACCCGTGCGTCAGCACGTAGCCTGACCCTCCCACTTTTCCGTACCCTCACCTGTGCCCTTTGCCTTGCCGTTCCCTAACCCTAACCCTAGCCCGGAACGGAAACCCACCACCAGCCCTACACCATACGCTACACCGTAGCCTACTCCTGGCTCGTACGCTGGCACTGACCCGTGCGTCAGCATGTAGCCTGACCCTCTCACGTTTCCATACCCTCACATGTGCCCTAAGCCTTGACGTTCCCTATCCCTAACCCTAGCCCGGAACGCAAACCCACCACCAGCCCTACACATTTCCCTACGCCGTAGCATACTCCTGGCCCGTACGCTGGCACTGACCCGTGCGTCATCACGTAGCCTGACCCTCCCACTTTTCCGTACCCTCACCTGTGCCCTAAGCCTTGCCGTTCCCTTACCCTAACCCTAGCCCGGAACGGAAACCCACCACCCGCCCTACACCTTACCCTATGCCGTAGCCTACTCCTTGCCCGTACCCTGGCACTGACCCGTGCTTCAGCACGTAGCCATACACTCCCACGTTTCCGTACCCTCACATGTGCCCTAAGCCTTGCCATTCCCTAACCGTAACCGTAGCCTGGAACGAAAACCCACCACCAGCCCTAAACCTTACAATACGCCGTAGCCTACTCCTGGCCCTTACGCTGGCACTGACCCGTGCGTCAGCACGTAGCCTGACCCTCCCACGTTTCCGTACTCTCACCTGTGCCCTAAGCCTTGCCGTTCCCTAACCCTAACCCTAACTCGGAACGGAAAACCACCACCATCCCTAAACCTTTCCCTAGTGGGTAGCCTATTCCTCGCCCGTACGCTCGCACTGACCCGTGCGTCAACATGTAGTTTGACCCTCCCACGTTTCCGTACCCTCACGTGGGCCCTCAGCCTTGCCATTCCCTAACACTAACCTTAGCCCGGAAGGGAAACCCACCACCAGCCCTACACCTTACCCTATGCCGTAGCCTACACCTGGCGCATACGCGGGCACTGACCTGTGCTTCAGCACGTAGCCTGGCCATCCCACGTTTGCGGACCCTCACCTGTACCCTAAGACTTGCCGTTCCCTAACCCTAACCCTAGCCCGGAACGGAAACCCACCACCAGCCCTACACATTTCCCTACGCCGTAGCCTACACCTGGCCCATATGCGGGCACTGACCTGTGCTTCAGCACGTAGCCTGGCCATCCCACGTTTGCGGACCCTCACCTGTGCCCTAAGACTTGCCGTTCCCTAAACCTAACCCTAGCCCGGCACGGAATCTCACCACCAGCTCTACACCATATCGTATGCCGTAGCCTAGTCCTGGCCCGTACACTGGCACTGACCCGTGCGTTAGCATGTAGCCTGACCCTCCCACGTTTCCGTACCCTCTCATTAGCACTAAGCATTGCCGTTCCCTAACCCTAACCCTAGCCCGGAACAGAAACCCACCACCAGCCCTACACCTTACCCCAAGCCGTAGCCTATTCCTGGCCCGTACGCAGGCACTGAACCTTTCATCAGCACGTAGCCTGACCCTCCCACGTTTCCGTACCCTCATCTGTGCCCTAAGCCTTGCCGTTCCCTAACACTAACCCTAGCCCGGAACGGAAACCCACCACCAGCCCTACACCTTAACCTACGCCGTAGCCTACTCCTGGACTGTACGGTGGCACTGCCCCTTGCGTCATCATGTAGCCTGACCCTCCCACGTTTCCGTACCCTCACCTCTGCCCTAAGCCTTGCCGTTCTGTAAGCCTAACCCTAGCCCGGAACGGAAACCCACCACCAGCCCTACACCATACGCTACACCGTAGCCTACTCCTGGCTCGTACGCTGGCACTGACCCGTGCGTCAGCATGTAGCCGGACCCTCTCACGTTTCCATACCCTCACATGTGCCCTAAGCCTTGACGTTCCCTATCCCTAACCCTAGCCCGGAACGCAAACCCACCACCAGCCCTACACCTTTCCCTATGCCGTAGCATAGTCCTGGCCCGTATGCTGGCACTGACCCGTGCGTCATCACGTAGCCTGACCCTCCCACTTTTCCGTACCCTCACCTGTGCCCTAAGCCTTGCCGTTCCCTTACCCTAACCCTAGCCCGGAACGGAAACCCACCACCCGCCCTACACCTTACCCTATGCCGTAGCCTACTCCTTGCCCGTACCCTGGCACTGACCCGTGCTTCAGCACGTAGCCATACACTCCCACGTTTCCGTACCCTCACATGTGCCCTAAGCCTTGCCATTCCCTAACCGTTACCGTAGCCCGGAACGAAAACCCACCACCAGCCCTAAACCTTACACTACGCCGTAGCCTAATCCTGGCCCGTACGCTGGCACTGACCCGTGCGTCAGCACGTAGCCTGACCCTCCCACGTTTCCGTACACTCACCTGTGCCCTAAGCCTTGCCGTTCCCTAACCCTAACCCTAAATCGGAACGGAAACCCACCACCATCCCTAAACCTTTCCCTAGTGGGTAGCCTACTCCTCGCCCGTACGCTCGCACTGACCCATGCGTCAACATGTAGTTTGACCCTCCCACGTTTCCGTACCGTCACGTGGGCCCTCAGCCTTGCCATTCCCTAACACTAACCTTAGCTCGGAAGGGAAACCCACCACCAGCCCTACACCTTACCCTATGCCGTAGCCTACACCTGGCGCATACGCGGGCACTGACCTGTGCTTCAGCACGTAGCCTGGCCATCCCACGTTTGCGGACCCTCACCTGTGCCCTAAGACTTGCCGTTCCCTATCCCTAACCCTAGCCCGGAACGGAAACCCACCACCAGCCCTACACATTTCCCTACGCCATAGCCTATTCCTGGCTCGTACGCAGGCACTGACACTTTCATCAGCACTTAGCCTGACCCTCCCACGTTTCTGTACCCTCACCTGTGACCTAAGCCTTGCCGTTCACTAACCCTAACCCTAGACCGGAACGGAAAACCACCACCAGCCCTACAACTTACCCCCAAGCCGTAGCCAACTCCTGGCCCGTACGCTGGCACTGACCCGTGCGTCAGCACGTAGCCTGACCCTCCCACGTTTCCGTACCATCACCTGTGCCCTAAGCCTTGCCGTTCCCTCACCCTCACCCTAGCCAAGAACAGAAACCCATCAGCAGCCCTACACATTACCCTACGCTGTAGCCTACTCCTGGCACGTACGCTGGCACTGACTCGTGCGTCAGCACGTAGCCTGATCCTCACACGTTTCCGTACCCTCAACTGTGCCCTAAGCCTTGCCGTTCCCTAACCCTAACCCTGGCCTGGAACGTAAACCCACCACCAGCCCTACACCTTACCCTATGCTGTAGCCTACACCTGGCCCGTATGCGGGCACTGACACGTGCGTCAGCACGTAGCCTGAACCTCCCACGTTTCCGTACCCTCACCTGTGCCCTAAGCCTTGCCGTTCCCTAACCCTAACCCTAGCCCGGAACGCAAACCCACCACCAGCCCTACACTTTTCCCTATGCCGTAGCCTACTCCTGGCCCGTACGCTGGCACTGAACCGTGCGTCATCACGTAGCCTGACCCTCCCACGTTTCCGTACCATCACCTGTGCCCTAAGCCTTGCCGTTCCCTCACCCTCACCCTAGCCAGGAACAGAAACCCATCAGCAGCCCTACACATTACCCTACGCTGTAGCCTACTCCTGGCACGTATGCTGGCACTGACTCGTGCGTCAGCACGTAGCCTGATCCTCACACGTTTCCGTACCCTCACCTGTGCCCTAAGCCTTGCCGTTCCCTTACCCTAGCCCTAGCATAGAACGGAAACCCACCACCAGCCCTACTCCTTAGCCTATGCCGTAGCCTACTCCTTGCCTGTACCCTGGCACTGACTCGTGCGTCAGCACGTAGCCTGACCCTCCCACGTTTCCGTACCCTCACCTGTGCCCTAAGGCTTGCCGTTGCCTAACCCTAACCCTAGTCCGGAACGGAAACCCACCACCAGCCCTACATCTTACCCCCAAGCCGTAGACTACTCCTGGCCCGTACGCTGGCACAGACCCGTGCGTCAGCATGAAGCCTGACCCTCCCACGTTTGCGGACCCTCACCTGTGTCCTAAGCCTTGCCGTTCCCTAACACTAACCCTAGACTGGAACGGAAACCCACCACCAGCCCTACACCTTTCCCTACGCCGTAGCCTATTCCTGGCTCATACGCAGGCACTGACCCTTTCATCAGCAAGTAGCCTTACCCTCCCACGTTTCCGTACCCTCACCTGTGCCCTAAGCCTTGCCTTTCCCTAACCCTAACCGTAGCCCGGCACGGAATCCCACCACCAGCCCTACACCTTATCGTATGCCGTAGCCTAGTCCTGGCCCGTACGCTGGCACTGAACCGTGCGTCAGCATGTAGCCTGACCCTCCCACGTTTCCGTAACCTCACCTGTGCCCTAAGCCTTGCCGTTCACTAACCCTAACCCTCGCCCGGAACAGAAACCCACCACCAGCCCTATACCTTTCCCTACGTCGTAGCCTATTCCTGGCCCGTACGCAGGCACTGACCCTTTCATCAGCACGTAGCCTGAGCCTCCCACGTTTCCGTACCCTCACCTGTGCCCTAAGCCTTGCCATTCCCTAACCCTAACCCTAGCCCGGAACGGAAACCCACCACCAGCCCTAAACCTTACCCCCAAGCCGTAGCCTACTCCTGGTCCATACGCTGGCACTGACCTTTGCGTCAGCACATAGCCTGAACTTCCCACATTACCGTACCCTCACCTGTGCCGTAAGCCTTGCCGTTCCCTAACCCTAACCCTAGTACTGAACGGAAACACACCATTAGCCCTACACCTAACCCCCAAGCCGTAGCCTACTCCTGGCCCGTATGCTGGCACTGACCCGTGCGTCAGCACGTAGCCTGACACTCCCACGTTTCTGTACCCCCACATGTGCCCTAAGACTTGCTGTTCCCTAACACTAACCCGAGCCTGGAACGGAAACACACCATCAGACCTACACCTAACCACCAAGCCGTAGCCTACTCCTGGCTGGTACGCTGGCACTGACCCGTGTGTCAACACGTAGCCTGACCCTCCCACGTGTTCGTACCCTCACCTGTGCCCTAAGCCTTGCCGTTCCCTAACCCTAACCCTACCCCGGAACGGAAACCCACCACTAGCCCTAAACCGTTCCCTACGCCGTAGCCTACACCTGGCCCGTACGCTGGCACTGAACCATGCGTCAGCACATAGTCTGACCCTCCCACGTTTCCGTACCCTCACCTGGGCCCTAAGCCTTGCCGTTTCCTAACCCTAACCCTAGCCCATGAACGGAAACACACCACCAGCCAAACACGTTACCCTACGCCGTAGCATACTCCTGGCCCGTACGCTGGCACTGACCAGTGCGTCAGCACGTAGCCTAACCCTCTCACGTTTCCGTACCCTCACCTGTGCTGTAAGCCTTGCCATTCCCTAACCCTTACCCTAGCCCGGAACGGAAACCCACCACCAGCCCTACACATTACCCTACGCCATAGCCTACTCCTGGCCCGAATGCTGGCACTGACCCGTGCGTCAGCACGTAGCCAGACCCTCCCACGTGTCCGTACCCTCACCTGTGCCCTAAGCCTTGCCGTTCCCTAACCCTAACCCTAGCCCTGAACGGAAACCCACCACCAGCCCTATACCTTACCCCCAAGCCGTAGCCTACTCCTGGCCGGTACGCTGGCACTGACCCGTGCGTCATCACGTAGCCTGACCCTCCCACATTTCCGTACCCTCACCTGTGCCCTAAGCTTTGCCGTTCCCTAACCCTAACTGTAGCCCTGAACGGAAACCCACCACCAGCCCTACAACTTACCCCCAAGCCGTAGCCTACTCCTGGTCCATACGCTTGCACTGACCCGTGCCTCAGAACGTATCCTGACCCTGCCACGTTGCCGTACCCTCACATGTGCCCTAAACCTTGCCGTTCCCTAACCCTAACCCTAGTGCGGAACGGAAACCCACCACAAGCCCTACACCTTACCCCCAAGCCGTAGCCTACACGTGGTCCATACGCTGGCACTGACCTGTGCGTCAGCACGTAGCCTGACCTTCCCACGTTACCGTAACGTCACCTGTGCCCTAAGCCTTGCCCTTCCCTAACCCTAACCCTAGTACGGGACGGAAACACACCACAAGCCCTACACCTAACCCACAAACCATAGCATACTCCTGGCCCGTACGCTGGCACTGAACTGTGCGTCAGCACTTAGCCTGACCCTCCCAGGTTTCCGTACCCTCACCTATGCCCTAAGCCTTCCTGTTCCATAACACTAACCCTAGCCCGGAACGGAAACCCACCACCAGCCCTACACCTAACCCACAAGCCGTAGCCTACTCCTGGCCCGTACGCTGGCACTGAACCGTGCGTCATCACGTAGCCTGACCCTCCCACGTTTCCGTACCATCACCTGTGCCCTAAGCCTTGCCGTTCCCTCACCCTCACCCTAGCCAGGAACAGAAACCCATCAGCAGCCCTACACATTACCCTACGCTGTAGCCTACTCCTGGCACGTATGCTGGCACTGACTCGTGCGTCAGCACGTAGCCTGATCCTCACACGTTTCCGTACCCTCACCTGTGCCCTAAGCCTTGCCGTTCCCTTACCCTAGCCCTAGCATAGAACGGAAACCCACCACCAGCCCTACTCCTTAGCCTATGCCGTAGCCTACTCCTTGCCTGTACCCTGGCACTGACTCGTGCGTCAGCACGTAGCCTGACCCTCCCACGTTTCCGTACCCTCACCTGTGCCCTAAGGCTTGCCGTTGCCTAACCCTAACCCTAGCCCGGAACGGAAACCCACCACCAGCCCTACATCTTACCCCCAAGCCGTAGACTACTCCTGGCCCGTACGCTGGCACAGACCCGTGCGTCAGCATGAAGCCTGACCCTCCCACGTTTGCGGACCCTCACCTGTGTCCTAAGCCTTGCCGTTCCCTAACACTAACCCTAGACTGGAACGGAAACCCACCACCAGCCCTACACCTTTCCCTACGCCGTAGCCTATTCCTGGCTCATACGCAGGCACTGACCCTTTCATCAGCAAGTAGCCTTACCCTCCCACGTTTCCGTACCCTCACCTGTGCCCTAAGCCTTGCCTTTCCCTAACCCTAACCGTAGCCCGGCACGGAATCCCACCACCAGCCCTACACCTTATCGTATGCCGTAGCCTAGTCCTGGCCCGTACGCTGGCACTGAACCGTGCGTCAGCATGTAGCCTGACCCTCCCACGTTTCCGTAACCTCACCTGTGCCCTAAGCCTTGCCGTTCACTAACCCTAACCCTCGCCCGGAACAGAAACCCACCACCAGCCCTATACCTTTCCCTACGCCGTAGCCTATTCCTGGCCCGTACGCAGGCACTGACCCTTTCATCAGCACGTAGCCTGAGCCTCCCACGTTTCCGTACCCTCACCTGTGCCCTAAGCCTTGCCATTCCCTAACCCTAACCCTAGCCCGGAACGGAAACCCACCACCAGCCCTAAACCTTACCCCCAAGCCGTAGCCTACTCCTGGTCCATACGCTGGCACTGACCTTTGCGTCAGCACATAGCCTGAACTTCCCACATTACCGTACCCTCACCTGTGCCGTAAGCCTTGCCGTTCCCTAACCCTAACCCTAGTACTGAACGGAAACACACCATTAGCCCTACACCTAACCCCCAAGCCGTAGCCTACTCCTGGCCCGTATGCTGGCACTGACCCGTGCGTCAGCACGTAGCCTGACACTCCCACGTTTCTGTACCCTCACATGTGCCCTAAGACTTGCTGTTCCCTAACACTAACCCGAGCCTGGAACGGAAACACACCATCAGACCTACACCTAACCACCAAGCCGTAGCCTACTCCTGGCTGGTACGCTGGCACTGACCCGTGTGTCAACACGTAGCCTGACCCTCCCACGTGTTCGTACCCTCACCTGTGCCCTAAGCCTTGCCGTTCCCTAACCCTAACCCTACCCCGGAACGGAAACCCACCACTAGCCCTAAACCGTTCCCTACGCCGTAGCCTACACCTGGCCCGTACGCTGGCACTGAACCATGCGTCAGCACATAGTCTGACCCTCCCACGTTTCCGTACCCTCACCTGGGCCCTAAGCCTTGCCGTTTCCTAACCCTAACCCTAGCCCATGAACGGAAACACACCACCAGCCAAACACGTTACCCTACGCCGTAGCATACTCCTGGCCCGTACGCTGGCACTGAGCAGTGCGTCAGCACGTAGCCTAACCCTCTCACGTTTCCGTACCCTCACCTGTGCTGTAAGCCTTGCCATTCCCTAACCCTTACCCTAGCCCGGAACGGAAACCCACCACCAGCCCTACACATTACCCTACGCCATAGCCTACTCCTGGCCCGAATGCTGGCACTGACCCGTGCGTCAGCACGTAGCCAGACCCTCCCACGTGTCCGTACCCTCACCTGTGCCCTAAGCCTTGCCGTTCCCTCACCCTAACCCTAGCCCTGAACGGAAACCCACCACCAGCCCTATACCTTACCCCCAAGCCGTAGCCTACTCCTGGCCGGTACGCTGGCACTGACCCGTGCGTCATCACGTAGCCTGACCCTCCCACATTTCCGTACCATCACCTGTGCCCTAAGCCTTGCCGTTCCCTCACCCTCACCCTAGCCAGGAACAGAAACCCATCAGCAGCCCTACACATTACCCTACGCTGTAGCCTACTCCTGGCACGTACGCTGGCACTGACTCGTGCGTCAGCACGTAGCCTGATCCTCACACGTTTCCGTACCCTCACCTGTGCCCTAAGCCTTGCCGTTCCCTTACCCTAGCCCTAGCCTTGAACGGAAACCCACCACCAGCCCTACTCCTTAGCCTATGCCGTAGCCTACTCCTTGCCTGTACCCTGGCACTGACTCGTGCGTCAGCACGTAGCCTGACCCTCCCACGTTTCCGTACCCTCACCTGTGCCCTAAGGCTTGCCGTTCCCTAACCCTAACCCTAGTCCGGAATGGAAACCCACCACCAGCCCTACACCTTACCCCCAAGCCGTAGACTACACGTGGTCCATACGCTGGCACTGACCTGTGCGTCAGCACGTAGCCTGACCTTCCCACGTTACCGTAACGTCACCTGTGCCCTAAACCTTGCCCTTCCCTAACCCTAACCCTAGTACGGGACGGAAACACACCACAAGCCCTACACCTAACCCACAAACCATAGCATACTCCTGGCCCGTACGCTGGCACTGAACCGTGCGTCAGCACGTAGCCTGACCCTCCCAGGTTTCCGTACCCTCACCTATGCCCTAAGCCTTCCTGTTCCATAACACTAACCCTAGCCCAGAACGGAAAACCACCACCAGCCCTACACCTAACCCCCAAGCCGTAGCCTACTCCTGGCCGGTTCGCTGGCACTGACCTGTGCGTCAGCACGTAGCCTGACCCTCCCACGTTTCCGTACCCTCACCTGGGCCCTAAGCCTTGCCTTTACCTTACCCTAACCCAAGCCCGGAACGGAAACGCACTACCAGCCCTACACCTTGCCCTACGCCATAGCCTACTCCTGGCACGTACGTTGGCACTGACACGTGCGTCAGCACATAGCCTGACCCTCACACGTTTCCGTACCCTCACCTGTGCCCAAAGCCTTGCCGTTCCCTAACCCTAACCCTAGTCCGGAATGGAAACACACCACCAGCCCTACAGCTTACCCCCAAGCCATAGCCTATTCCTGGCCCGTACGCTGTCACTGACCCGTGCGTCAGCATGTAGCCTGACACTCCCACGTTTCCGTGCCCTCACCTGTGCCCTAAGCCTTGCCGTTCCCTAACCCTAACCCTAGCCCTGAACGGAAACCCACCACCAGCCCAACAACTAACCCCCAAGCCGTAGCTTACTCCTGGCCAGTACGCTGGCACTGACCCGTGCATCATCACGTAGCCTGACCCTCCCACGTTTCTGTACCCTCACCTGTGCCCTAAGCCTTGCCGTTCCCTAACCCTAACCCTAGCCCAGAACGGAAACCCACCACCAGCCCTACACCTTACCCCCAAGCCGTAGCCTACTCCTGGCCCGTACGCTGGCACAGACCCGTGCGTCAGCACGAAGCCTGACCCTCCCACGTTTGCGGACCCTCACCTGTGCCCTAAGCCTTGCCGTTCCCTAACACTAACCCTAGACCGGAACGGAAACCCACCACCAGCCCTACACCTTTCTCTACGCCGTAGCCTATTCCTGGCTCATACGCAGGCACTGACACTTTCATCAGCAAGTAGCCTGACCCGCCCACGTTTCCGTACCCTCACCTGTGCCCTAAGCCTTGCCGTTCACTAACCCTAACCCTAGCCCGGAACGGAAACCCACCACCAGCCCTACACCTTACTCTATTCCGTAGCCTACACCTGGCCCGTACGAGGGCACTGACCTGTGCTTCAGCACGTAGCCTGACCCTCCTATTTTACCGTACGCTCACCTCTGCCCTAAGCCTTGTCGTTCCCTAACCCTAACCCTAGCCCGGCAGGGAATCTCACCATCAGCTCTACACCATATCGTATGCCGTAGCCTAGTCCTGGCCCGTACGCAGGCACTGACCCGTGTATCAGCATGTAGCCAGACCCTCCCACGTTTCCGTACCCTCATCTGTGCCCTAAGCCTTGCCGTTCCCTAACCCTAACCCTAGCCCGGAACGGAAACCCACCACCAGCCCTACACCTTAACCTACGCCGTAGCCTACTCCTGGACTGTACGGTGGCACTGCCCCTTGCGTCATCATGTAGCCTGACGCTCCCACGTTTCCGTACCCTCACCTCTGCCCTAAGCCTTGCCGTTCTGTAACCCTAACCCTAGCCCGGAACAGAAACCCACCACCAGCCCTACACCTTACCCCCAAGCCGTAGCGTACTCCTGGCCCATATGCTGGCACTGACCCGTGCGTCAGCACGTAGCGTGACACTCCCACGTTTCCGTACCCTCACCTGTGCCCTAAGCCTTGCCGTTCCCTAACCCTAACCCTAGCCCGGAACGGAAACCCACCACTAGCCCTACACCTTACCCTATGCTGTAGCCTACACATGGCCCGTACGCGGGCACTGACCCGTGCGTCAGCACGTAGCCTGACCCTCCCACGTTTCTGTACCCTCACCTGTGCCCTAAGCCTTGCCGTTCCCTAACCCTAACCCTAGCCCAGAACCGAAAGCCACCACCAGCCCTAAAACTTAGCCACAAGCCGTAGCCTACTCCTGGCCCGTACGCTGGCACTGACCCGTGCGTCAGCACGTAGCCTGACCCTCCCACTTTTCCGTACCCTCACCTGTGCCCTTTGCCTTGCCGTTCCCTAACCCTAACCCTAGCCCGGAACGGAAACCCACCACCAGCCCTACACCATACGCTACACCGTAGCCTACTCCTGGCTCGTACGCTGGCACTGACCCGTGCGTCAGCATGTAGCCTGACCCTCTCACGTTTCCATACCCTCACATGTGCCCTAAGCCTTGACGTTCCCTATCCCTAACCCTAGCCCGGAACGCAAACCCACCACCAGCCCTACACATTTCCCTACGCCGTAGCATACTCCTGGCCCGTACGCTGGCACTGACCCGTGCGTCATCACGTAGCCTGACCCTCCCACTTTTCCGTACCCTCACCTGTGCCCTAAGCCTTGCCGTTCCCTTACCCTAACCCTAGCCCGGAACGGAAACCCACCACCCGCCCTACACCTTACCCTATGCCGTAGCCTACTCCTTGCCCGTACCCTGGCACTGACCCGTGCTTCAGCACGTAGCCATACACTCCCACGTTTCCGTACCCTCACATGTGCCCTAAGCCTTGCCATTCCCTAACCGTAACCGTAGCCTGGAACGAAAACCCACCACCAGCCCTAAACCTTACAATACGCCGTAGCCTACTCCTGGCCCTTACGCTGGCACTGACCCGTGCGTCAGCACGTAGCCTGACCCTCCCACGTTTCCGTACTCTCACCTGTGCCCTAAGCCTTGCCGTTCCCTAACCCTAACCCTAACTCGGAACGGAAAACCACCACCATCCCTAAACCTTTCCCTAGTGGGTAGCCTATTCCTCGCCCGTACGCTCGCACTGACCCGTGCGTCAACATGTAGTTTGACCCTCCCACGTTTCCGTACCCTCACGTGGGCCCTCAGCCTTGCCATTCCCTAACACTAACCTTAGCCCGGAAGGGAAACCCACCACCAGCCCTACACCTTACCCTATGCCGTAGCCTACACCTGGCCCATACGCGGGCACTGACCTGTGCTTCAGCACGTAGCCTGGCCATCCCACGTTTGCGGACCCTCACCTGTACCCTAAGACTTGCCGTTCCCTAACCCTAACCCTAGCCCGGAACGGAAACCCACCACCAGCCCTACACATTTCCCTACGCCGTAGCCTACACCTGGCCCATATGCGGGCACTGACCTGTGCTTCAGCACGTAGCCTGGCCATCCCACGTTTGCGGACCCTCACCTGTGCCCTAAGACTTGCCGTTCCCTAAACCTAACCCTAGCCCGGCACGGAATCTCACCACCAGCTCTACACCATATCGTATGCCGTAGCCTAGTCCTGGCCCGTACACTGGCACTGACCCGTGCGTTAGCATGTAGCCTGACCCTCCCACGTTTCCGTACCCTCTCATTAGCACTAAGCATTGCCGTTCCCTAACCCTAACCCTAGCCCGGAACAGAAACCCACCACCAGCCCTACACCTTACCCCAAGCCGTAGCCTATTCCTGGCCCGTACGCAGGCACTGAACCTTTCATCAGCACGTAGCCTGACCCTCCCACGTTTCCGTACCCTCATCTGTGCCCTAAGCCTTGCCGTTCCCTAACACTAACCCTAGCCCGGAACGGAAACCCACCACCAGCCCTACACCTTAACCTACGCCGTAGCCTACTCCTGGACTGTACGGTGGCACTGCCCCTTGCGTCATCATGTAGCCTGACCCTCCCACGTTTCCGTACCCTCACCTCTGCCCTAAGCCTTGCCGTTCTGTAAGCCTAACCCTAGCCCGGAACGGAAACCCACCACCAGCCCTACACCATACGCTACACCGTAGCCTACTCCTGGCTCGTACGCTGGCACTGACCCGTGCGTCAGCATGTAGCCGGACCCTCTCACGTTTCCATACCCTCACATGTGCCCTAAGCCTTGACGTTCCCTATCCCTAACCCTAGCCCGGAACGCAAACCCACCACCAGCCCTACACCTTTCCCTATGCCGTAGCATAGTCCTGGCCCGTATGCTGGCACTGACCCGTGCGTCATCACGTAGCCTGACCCTCCCACTTTTCCGTACCCTCACCTGTGCCCTAAGCCTTGCCGTTCCCTTACCCTAACCCTAGCCCGGAACGGAAACCCACCACCCGCCCTACACCTTACCCTATGCCGTAGCCTACTCCTTGCCCGTACCCTGGCACTGACCCGTGCTTCAGCACGTAGCCATACACTCCCACGTTTCCGTACCCTCACATGTGCCCTAAGCCTTGCCATTCCCTAACCGTTACCGTAGCCCGGAACGAAAACCCACCACCAGCCCTAAACCTTACACTACGCCGTAGCCTAATCCTGGCCCGTACGCTGGCACTGACCCGTGCGTCAGCACGTAGCCTGACCCTCCCACGTTTCCGTACACTCACCTGTGCCCTAAGCCTTGCCGTTCCCTAACCCTAACCCTAAATCGGAACGGAAACCCACCACCATCCCTAAACCTTTCCCTAGTGGGTAGCCTACTCCTCGCCCGTACGCTCGCACTGACCCATGCGTCAACATGTAGTTTGACCCTCCCACGTTTCCGTACCGTCACGTGGGCCCTCAGCCTTGCCATTCCCTAACACTAACCTTAGCTCGGAAGGGAAACCCACCACCAGCCCTACACCTTACCCTATGCCGTAGCCTACACCTGGCGCATACGCGGGCACTGACCTGTGCTTCAGCACGTAGCCTGGCCATCCCACGTTTGCGGACCCTCACCTGTGCCCTAAGACTTGCCGTTCCCTATCCCTAACCCTAGCCCGGAACGGAAACCCACCACCAGCCCTACACATTTCCCTACGCCATAGCCTATTCCTGGCTCGTACGCAGGCACTGACACTTTCATCAGCACTTAGCCTGACCCTCCCACGTTTCTGTACCCTCACCTGTGACCTAAGCCTTGCCGTTCACTAACCCTAACCCTAGACCGGAACGGAAAACCACCACCAGCCCTACAACTTACCCCCAAGCCGTAGCCAACTCCTGGCCCGTACGCTGGCACTGACCCGTGCGTCAGCACGTAGCCTGACCCTCCCACGTTTCCGTACCATCACCTGTGCCCTAAGCCTTGCCGTTCCCTCACCCTCACCCTAGCCAAGAACAGAAACCCATCAGCAGCCCTACACATTACCCTACGCTGTAGCCTACTCCTGGCACGTACGCTGGCACTGACTCGTGCGTCAGCACGTAGCCTGATCCTCACACGTTTCCGTACCCTCAACTGTGCCCTAAGCCTTGCCGTTCCCTAACCCTAACCCTGGCCTGGAACGTAAACCCACCACCAGCCCTACACCTTACCCTATGCTGTAGCCTACACCTGGCCCGTATGCGGGCACTGACACGTGCGTCAGCACGTAGCCTGAACCTCCCACGTTTCCGTACCCTCACCTGTGCCCTAAGCCTTGCCGTTCCCTAACCCTAACCCTAGCCCGGAACGCAAACCCACCACCAGCCCTACACTTTTCCCTATGCCGTAGCCTACTCCTGGCCCGTACGCTGGCACTGAACCGTGCGTCATCACGTAGCCTGACCCTCCCACGTTTCCGTACCATCACCTGTGCCCTAAGCCTTGCCGTTCCCTCACCCTCACCCTAGCCAGGAACAGAAACCCATCAGCAGCCCTACACATTACCCTACGCTGTAGCCTACTCCTGGCACGTATGCTGGCACTGACTCGTGCGTCAGCACGTAGCCTGATCCTCACACGTTTCCGTACCCTCACCTGTGCCCTAAGCCTTGCCGTTCCCTTACCCTAGCCCTAGCATAGAACGGAAACCCACCACCAGCCCTACTCCTTAGCCTATGCCGTAGCCTACTCCTTGCCTGTACCCTGGCACTGACTCGTGCGTCAGCACGTAGCCTGACCCTCCCACGTTTCCGTACCCTCACCTGTGCCCTAAGGCTTGCCGTTGCCTAACCCTAACCCTAGTCCGGAACGGAAACCCACCACCAGCCCTACATCTTACCCCCAAGCCGTAGACTACTCCTGGCCCGTACGCTGGCACAGACCCGTGCGTCAGCATGAAGCCTGACCCTCCCACGTTTGCGGACCCTCACCTGTGTCCTAAGCCTTGCCGTTCCCTAACACTAACCCTAGACTGGAACGGAAACCCACCACCAGCCCTACACCTTTCCCTACGCCGTAGCCTATTCCTGGCTCATACGCAGGCACTGACCCTTTCATCAGCAAGTAGCCTTACCCTCCCACGTTTCCGTACCCTCACCTGTGCCCTAAGCCTTGCCTTTCCCTAACCCTAACCGTAGCCCGGCACGGAATCCCACCACCAGCCCTACACCTTATCGTATGCCGTAGCCTAGTCCTGGCCCGTACGCTGGCACTGAACCGTGCGTCAGCATGTAGCCTGACCCTCCCACGTTTCCGTAACCTCACCTGTGCCCTAAGCCTTGCCGTTCACTAACCCTAACCCTCGCCCGGAACAGAAACCCACCACCAGCCCTATACCTTTCCCTACGTCGTAGCCTATTCCTGGCCCGTACGCAGGCACTGACCCTTTCATCAGCACGTAGCCTGAGCCTCCCACGTTTCCGTACCCTCACCTGTGCCCTAAGCCTTGCCATTCCCTAACCCTAACCCTAGCCCGGAACGGAAACCCACCACCAGCCCTAAACCTTACCCCCAAGCCGTAGCCTACTCCTGGTCCATACGCTGGCACTGACCTTTGCGTCAGCACATAGCCTGAACTTCCCACATTACCGTACCCTCACCTGTGCCGTAAGCCTTGCCGTTCCCTAACCCTAACCCTAGTACTGAACGGAAACACACCATTAGCCCTACACCTAACCCCCAAGCCGTAGCCTACTCCTGGCCCGTATGCTGGCACTGACCCGTGCGTCAGCACGTAGCCTGACACTCCCACGTTTCTGTACCCCCACATGTGCCCTAAGACTTGCTGTTCCCTAACACTAACCCGAGCCTGGAACGGAAACACACCATCAGACCTACACCTAACCACCAAGCCGTAGCCTACTCCTGGCTGGTACGCTGGCACTGACCCGTGTGTCAACACGTAGCCTGACCCTCCCACGTGTTCGTACCCTCACCTGTGCCCTAAGCCTTGCCGTTCCCTAACCCTAACCCTACCCCGGAACGGAAACCCACCACTAGCCCTAAACCGTTCCCTACGCCGTAGCCTACACCTGGCCCGTACGCTGGCACTGAACCATGCGTCAGCACATAGTCTGACCCTCCCACGTTTCCGTACCCTCACCTGGGCCCTAAGCCTTGCCGTTTCCTAACCCTAACCCTAGCCCATGAACGGAAACACACCACCAGCCAAACACGTTACCCTACGCCGTAGCATACTCCTGGCCCGTACGCTGGCACTGACCAGTGCGTCAGCACGTAGCCTAACCCTCTCACGTTTCCGTACCCTCACCTGTGCTGTAAGCCTTGCCATTCCCTAACCCTTACCCTAGCCCGGAACGGAAACCCACCACCAGCCCTACACATTACCCTACGCCATAGCCTACTCCTGGCCCGAATGCTGGCACTGACCCGTGCGTCAGCACGTAGCCAGACCCTCCCACGTGTCCGTACCCTCACCTGTGCCCTAAGCCTTGCCGTTCCCTAACCCTAACCCTAGCCCTGAACGGAAACCCACCACCAGCCCTATACCTTACCCCCAAGCCGTAGCCTACTCCTGGCCGGTACGCTGGCACTGACCCGTGCGTCATCACGTAGCCTGACCCTCCCACATTTCCGTACCCTCACCTGTGCCCTAAGCTTTGCCGTTCCCTAACCCTAACTGTAGCCCTGAACGGAAACCCACCACCAGCCCTACAACTTACCCCCAAGCCGTAGCCTACTCCTGGTCCATACGCTTGCACTGACCCGTGCCTCAGAACGTATCCTGACCCTGCCACGTTGCCGTACCCTCACATGTGCCCTAAACCTTGCCGTTCCCTAACCCTAACCCTAGTGCGGAACGGAAACCCACCACAAGCCCTACACCTTACCCCCAAGCCGTAGCCTACACGTGGTCCATACGCTGGCACTGACCTGTGCGTCAGCACGTAGCCTGACCTTCCCACGTTACCGTAACGTCACCTGTGCCCTAAGCCTTGCCCTTCCCTAACCCTAACCCTAGTACGGGACGGAAACACACCACAAGCCCTACACCTAACCCACAAACCAAAGCATACTCCTGGCCCGTACGCTGGCACTGAACTGTGCGTCAGCACTTAGCCTGACCCTCCCAGGTTTCCGTACCCTCACCTATGCCCTAAGCCTTCCTGTTCCATAACACTAACCCTAGCCCGGAACGGAAACCCACCACCAGCCCTACACCTAACCCACAAGCCGTAGCCTACTCCTGGCCCGTACGCTGGCACTGAACCGTGCGTCATCACGTAGCCTGACCCTCCCACGTTTCCGTACCATCACCTGTGCCCTAAGCCTTGCCGTTCCCTCACCCTCACCCTAGCCAGGAACAGAAACCCATCAGCAGCCCTACACATTACCCTACGCTGTAGCCTACTCCTGGCACGTATGCTGGCACTGACTCGTGCGTCAGCACGTAGCCTGATCCTCACACGTTTCCGTACCCTCACCTGTGCCCTAAGCCTTGCCGTTCCCTTACCCTAGCCCTAGCATAGAACGGAAACCCACCACCAGCCCTACTCCTTAGCCTATGCCGTAGCCTACTCCTTGCCTGTACCCTGGCACTGACTCGTGCGTCAGCACGTAGCCTGACCCTCCCACGTTTCCGTACCCTCACCTGTGCCCTAAGGCTTGCCGTTGCCTAACCCTAACCCTAGTCCGGAACGGAAACCCACCACCAGCCCTACATCTTACCCCCAAGCCGTAGACTACTCCTGGCCCGTACGCTGGCACAGACCCGTGCGTCAGCATGAAGCCTGACCCTCCCACGTTTGCGGACCCTCACCTGTGTCCTAAGCCTTGCCGTTCCCTAACACTAACCCTAGACTGGAACGGAAACCCACCACCAGCCCTACACCTTTCCCTACGCCGTAGCCTATTCCTGGCTCATACGCAGGCACTGACCCTTTCATCAGCAAGTAGCCTTACCCTCCCACGTTTCCGTACCCTCACCTGTGCCCTAAGCCTTGCCTTTCCCTAACCCTAACCGTAGCCCGGCACGGAATCCCACCACCAGCCCTACACCTTATCGTATGCCGTAGCCTAGTCCTGGCCCGTACGCTGGCACTGAACCGTGCGTCAGCATGTAGCCTGACCCTCCCACGTTTCCGTAACCTCACCTGTGCCCTAAGCCTTGCCGTTCACTAACCCTAACCCTCGCCCGGAACAGAAACCCACCACCAGCCCTATACCTTTCCCTACGCCGTAGCCTATTCCTGGCCCGTACGCAGGCACTGACCCTTTCATCAGCACGTAGCCTGAGCCTCCCACGTTTCCGTACCCTCACCTGTGCCCTAAGCCTTGCCATTCCCTAACCCTAACCCTAGCCCGGAACGGAAACCCACCACCAGCCCTAAACCTTACCCCCAAGCCGTAGCCTACTCCTGGTCCATACGCTGGCACTGACCTTTGCGTCAGCACATAGCCTGAACTTCCCACATTACCGTACCCTCACCTGTGCCGTAAGCCTTGCCGTTCCCTAACCCTAACCCTAGTACTGAACGGAAACACACCATTAGCCCTACACCTAACCCCCAAGCCGTAGCCTACTCCTGGCCCGTATGCTGGCACTGACCCGTGCGTCAGCACGTAGCCTGACACTCCCACGTTTCTGTACCCTCACATGTGCCCTAAGACTTGCTGTTCCCTAACACTAACCCGAGCCTGGAACGGAAACACACCATCAGACCTACACCTAACCACCAAGCCGTAGCCTACTCCTGGCTGGTACGCTGGCACTGACCCGTGTGTCAACACGTAGCCTGACCCTCCCACGTGTTCGTACCCTCACCTGTGCCCTAAGCCTTGCCGTTCCCTAACCCTAACCCTACCCCGGAACGGAAACCCACCACTAGCCCTAAACCGTTCCCTACGCCGTAGCCTACACCTGGCCCGTACGCTGGCACTGAACCATGCGTCAGCACATAGTCTGACCCTCCCACGTTTCCGTACCCTCACCTGGGCCCTAAGCCTTGCCGTTTCCTAACCCTAACCCTAGCCCATGAACGGAAACACACCACCAGCCAAACACGTTACCCTACGCCGTAGCATACTCCTGGCCCGTACGCTGGCACTGAGCAGTGCGTCAGCACGTAGCCTAACCCTCTCACGTTTCCGTACCCTCACCTGTGCTGTAAGCCTTGCCATTCCCTAACCCTTACCCTAGCCCGGAACGGAAACCCACCACCAGCCCTACACATTACCCTACGCCATAGCCTACTCCTGGCCCGAATGCTGGCACTGACCCGTGCGTCAGCACGTAGCCAGACCCTCCCACGTGTCCGTACCCTCACCTGTGCCCTAAGCCTTGCCGTTCCCTCACCCTAACCCTAGCCCTGAACGGAAACCCACCACCAGCCCTATACCTTACCCCCAAGCCGTAGCCTACTCCTGGCCGGTACGCTGGCACTGACCCGTGCGTCATCACGTAGCCTGACCCTCCCACATTTCCGTACCCTCACCTGTGCCCTAAGCTTTGCCGTTCCCTAACCCTAACTGTAGCCCTGAACGGAAACCCACCACCAGCCCTACAACTTACCCCCAAGCCGTAGCCTACTCCTGGTCCATACGCTTGCACTGACCCGTGCCTCAGAACGTATCCTGACCCTGCCACGTTGCCGTACCCTCACATGTGCCCTAAACCTTGCCGTTCCCTAACCCTAACCCTAGTGCGGAACGGAAACCCACCACAAGCCCTACACCTTACCCCCAAGCCGTAGCCTACACGTGGTCCATACGCTGGCACTGACTTGTGCGTCAGCACGTAGCCTGACCTTCCCACGTTACCGTAACGTCACCTGTGCCCTAAGCCTTGCCCTTCCCTAACCCTAACCCTAGTACGGGACGGAAACACACCACAAGCCCTACACCTAACCCACAAACCATAGCATACTCCTGGCCCGTACGCTGGCACTGAACTGTGCGTCAGCACTTAGCCTGACCCTCCCAGGTTTCCGTACCCTCACCTATGCCCTAAGCCTTCCTGTTCCATAACACTAACCCTAGCCCGGAACGGAAACCCACCACCAGCCCTACACCTAACCCACAAGCTGTAGCCTACTCCTGGCCGGTTCGCTGGCACTGACCTGTGCGTCAGCATGTAGCCTGACCCTCCCACGTTTCCGTACCCTCACCTGGGCCCTAAGCCTTGCCTTTCCCTAACCCTAACCCAAGCCCGGAACGGAAACGCACTACCAGCCCTACACCTTGCCCTACGCCATAGCCTACTCCTGGCACGTACGTTGGCACTGACACGTGCGTCAGCACATAGCCTGACCCTCACACGTTTCCGTACCCTCACCTGTGCCCAAAGCCTTGCCGTTCCCTAACCCTAACCCTAGTCCGGAATGGAAACACACCACCAGCCCTACAGCTTACCCCCAAGCCATAGCCTATTCCTGGCCCGTACGCTGTCACTGACCCGTGCGTCAGCATGTAGCCTGACACTCCCACGTTTCCGTGCCCTCACCTGTGCCCTAAGCCTTGCCGTTCCCTAACCCTAACCCTAGCCCTGAACGGAAACCCACCACCAGCCCAACAACTAACCCCCAAGCCGTAGCTTACTCCTGGCCAGTACGCTGGCACTGACCCGTGCATCATCACGTAGCCTGACCCTCCCACGTTTCTGTACCCTCACCTGTGCCCTAAGCCTTGCCGTTCCCTAACCCTAACCCTAGCCCAGAACGGAAACCCACCACCAGCCCTACACCTTACCCCCAAGCCGTAGCCTACTCCTGGCCCGTACGCTGGCACAGACCCGTGCGTCAGCACGAAGCCTGACCCTCCCACGTTTGCGGACCCTCACCTGTGCCCTAAGCCTTGCCGTTCCCTAACACTAACCCTAGACCGGAACGGAAACCCACCACCAGCCCTACACCTTTCTCTACGCCGTAGCCTATTCCTGGCTCATACGCAGGCACTGACACTTTCATCAGCAAGTAGCCTGACCCGCCCACGTTTCCGTACCCTCACCTGTGCCCTAAGCCTTGCCGTTCACTAACCCTAACCCTAGCCCGGAACGGAAACCCACCACCAGCCCTACACCTTACTCTATTCCGTAGCCTACACCTGGCCCGTACGAGGGCACTGACCTGTGCTTCAGCACGTAGCCTGACCCTCCTATTTTACCGTACGCTCACCTCTGCCCTAAGCCTTGTCGTTCCCTAACCCTAACCCTAGCCCGGCAGGGAATCTCACCATCAGCTCTACACCATATCGTATGCCGTAGCCTAGTCCTGGCCCGTACGCAGGCACTGACCCGTGTATCAGCATGTAGCCAGACCCTCCCACGTTTCCGTACCCTCATCTGTGCCCTAAGCCTTGCCGTTCCCTAACCCTAACCCTAGCCCGGAACGGAAACCCACCACCAGCCCTACACCTTAACCTACGCCGTAGCCTACTCCTGGACTGTACGGTGGCACTGCCCCTTGCGTCATCATGTAGCCTGACGCTCCCACGTTTCCGTACCCTCACCTCTGCCCTAAGCCTTGCCGTTCTGTAACCCTAACCCTAGCCCGGAACAGAAACCCACCACCAGCCCTACACCTTACCCCCAAGCCGTAGCGTACTCCTGGCCCATATGCTGGCACTGACCCGTGCGTCAGCACGTAGCGTGACACTCCCACGTTTCCGTACCCTCACCTGTGCCCTAAGCCTTGCCGTTCCCTAACCCTAACCCTAGCCCGGAACGGAAACCCACCACTAGCCCTACACCTTACCCTATGCTGTAGCCTACACATGGCCCGTACGCGGGCACTGACCCGTGCGTCAGCACGTAGCCTGACCCTCCCACGTTTCTGTACCCTCACCTGTGCCCTAAGCCTTGCCGTTCCCTAACCCTAACCCTAGCCCGGAACCGAAAGCCACCACCAGCCCTAAAACTTAGCCACAAGCCGTAGCCTACTCCTGGCCCGTACGCTGGCACTGACCCGTGCGTCAGCACGTAGCCTGACCCTCCAACTTTTCCGTACCCTCACCTGTGCCCTAAGCCTTGCCGTTCCCTATCCCTAACCCTAGCCCGGAACGCAAATCCTCCACCAGCCCTACACCTTTCCCTACGCCGTAGCATACTCCTGGCCCGTACGCTGGCACTGACCCGTGCGTCATCACGTAGCCTGACCCTCCCACTTTTCCGTTCCCTCACCTGTGCCCTAAGCCTTGCCATTCCCTTACCCTAACCCTAGCCCGGAACGGAAACCCACCACCCGCCCTACACCTTACCCTATGCCGTAGCCTACTCCTTGCCCGTACCCTGGCACTGACCCGTGCTTCAGCACGTAGCCATACACTCCCACGTTTCCGTACCCTCACATGTGCCCTAAGCCTTGCCATTCCCTAACCGTAACCGTAGCCCGGAACGAAAACCCACCACCAGCCCTAAACCTTACACTACGCCGTAGCCTACTCCTGGCCCTTACGCTGGCACTGACCCGTGCGTCAGCACGTAGCCTGACCCTCTCACGTTTCCGTACCCTCACCTGTGCCCTAAGCCTTGCCATTCCCTAACCCTAACCCTAACTCGGAACGGAAAACCACCACCATCCCTAAACCTTTCCCTAGTGGGTAGCCTACTCCTCGCCCGTACGCTTGCACTGACCCGTGCGTCAACATGTAGTTTGACCCTCGCACGTTTCCGTACCCTCACGTGGGCCCTCAGCCTTGCCATTCCCTAACACTAACCTTAGCCCGGAAGGGAAACCCACCACCAGCCCTACACCTTACCCTATGCCGTAGCCTACACCTGGCCCATACGCGGGCACTGACCAGTGCTTCAGCACGTAGCCTGGCCATCCCACGTTTGCGGACCCTCACCTGTGCCCTAAGACTTGCCGTTCCCTAACCCTAACCCTAGCCCGGAACGGAAACCCACCACCAGCCCTACACATTTCCCTACGCCGTAGCCTACACCTGGCCCATACGCGGGCACTGACCTGTGCTTCAGCACGTAGCCTGGCCATCCCACGTTTGCGGACCCTCACCTGTGCTCTAAGACTTGCCGTTCCCTAACCCTAACCCTAGCCCGGCACGGAATCTCACCACCAGCTCTACACCATATTGTATGCCGTAGCCTAGTCCTGGCCCGTACGCTGGCACTGACCCGTGTGTCAGCATGAAGCCTGACCCTCCCACGTTTCCGTACCCTCTCCTTAGCACTAAGCATTGCCGTTCCCTAACCCTAACCCTAGCCCGGAACAGAAACCCACCACCAGCCCTACACTTTACCCCAAGCCGTAGCCTATTCCTGGCCGGTACGCAGGCACTGACCCTTTCATCAGCACGAAGCCTGACCCTCCCACGTTTCCGTACCCTCATCTGTGCCCTAAGCCTTGCCGTTCCCTAACCCTAACCCTAGCCCGGAACGGAAACCCACCACCAGCCCTACACCTGAACCTACGCCATAGCCTACTCCTGGACTGTACGGTGGCACTGCCCCTTGCGTCATCATGTAGCCTGACCCTCCCACGTTCCCGTACCCTCACCTCGGCCCTAAGCCTTGCCGTTCTGTAAGCCTAACCTTAGCCCGGAACGGAAACCCACCACCAGCCCTACACCATACGCTACACCGTAGCCTACTCCTGGCTCGTACGCTGGCACTGACCCGTGCGTCAGCATGTAGCCGGACCCGCTCACGTTTCCATACCCTCACATGTGCCCTAAGCCTTGACGTTCCCTATCCCTAACCCTAGCCCGGAACGCAAACCCACCACCAGCCCTACACCTTTCCCTACGCTGTAGCATACTCCTGGCCCGTATGCTGGCACTGACCCGTGCGTCATCACGTAGCCTGACCCTCCCACTTTTCCGTACCCTCACCTGTGCCCTAAGCATTGCCGTTCCCTTACCCTAACCCTAGCCCGGAACGGAAACCCACCACCCGCCCTACACCTTACCCTATGCCGTAGCCTACTCCTTGCCCGTACCCTGGCACTGACCCCTGCTTCAGCACGTAGCCATACACTCCCACGTTTCCGTACCCTCACATGTGCCTTAAGCCTTGCCATTCCCTAACCGTTACCGTAGCCCGGAACGAAAACCCACCACCAGCCCTAAACCTTACACTATGCCGTAGCCTACTCCTGGCCCGTACGCTGGCACTGACCCGTGTGTCAGCACGTAGCCTGACCCTCCCACGTTTCCGTACCCTCACCTGTGCCCTAAGCCTTGCCGTTCCCTAACCCTAACCCTAACTCGGAACGGAAAACCACCACCATCCCTAAACCTTTCCCTACTGGGTAGCCTACTCCTCGCCCGTACGCTCGCACTGACCCGTGCGTCAACATGTAGTTTGACCCTCCCACGTTTCCGTACCCTCACGTGGGCCCTCAGCCTTGCCATTCCCTAACACTAACCTTAGCCCGGAAGGGAAACCCACCACCAGCCCTACACCTTACCCTATGCCGTAGCGTACACCTGGCGCATACGCGGGCACTGACCTGTGCTTCAGCACGTAGCCTGGCCATCCCACGTTTGCGGACCCTCACCTGTGCCCTAAGACTTGCCGTTCCCTAACCCTAACCCTAGCCCGGAACGGAAACCCACCACCAGCCCTACACATTTCCCTATGCCGTAGCCTATTCCTGGCTCGTACGCAGGCACTGACACTTTCATCAGCAATTAGCCTGACACTCCCACGTTTCTGAACCCTCACCTGTGCCCTAAGCCTTGCCGTTCACTAACCCTAACCCTAGACCAGAATGGAAAACCACCACCAGCCCTACAACTTACCCCCAAGCCGTAGCCTACTCCTGGCCCGTACGCTGGCACTGACCCGTGCGTCAGCACGTAGCCTGACCCTCCCACGTTTCCGTACCATCACCTGTGCCCTAAGCATTGCCGTTCCCTCACCCTCACCCTAGCCAGGAACAGAAACCCATCAGCAGCCCTACACATTACCCTACGCTGTAGCCTACTCCTGGCACGTACGCTGGCACTGACTCGTGCGTCAGCACGTAGCCTGATCCTCACACGTTTCCGTACCCTCACCTGTGCCCTAAGCCTTGCCGTTCCCTAACCCTAACCCTAGCCCGGAACCTAAACCCACCACCAGCCCTACACCTTACCCTATGCTGTAGCCTACACCTGGCCCGTATGCGGGCACTTACACGTGCGTCAGCACTTAGCCTGACCCTCCCACGTTTCCGTACCCTCACCTGTGCCCTAAGCCTTGCCGTTCCCTAACCCTAACCCTAGCCCGGAACACAAACCCACCACCAGCCCTACACTTTTCCCTATGCCGTAGCCTACTCCTGGCCCGTACGCTGGCACTGAACCGTGCGTCATCACGTAGCCTGACCCTCCCACGTTTCCGTACCATCAACTGTGCCCTAAGCCTTGCCGTTCCCTCACCCTCACCCTAGCCAGGAACAGAATCCCATCAGCAGCCCTACACATTACCCTACGCTTTAGCCTACTCCTGGCACGTACGCTGGCACTCACTCGTGCGTCAGCACGTAGCCTGATCCTCACACGTTTCCGTACCCTCACCTGTGCCCTAAGCCTTGCCGTTCCCTTACACTAGCCCTAGCCTGGAACGGAAACCCACCACCAGCCCTACTCCTTAGCCTATGCCGTAGCCTACTCCTTGCCTGTACCCTGGCACTGACTCGTGCGTCAGCACGTAGCCTGACCCTCCCACGTTTCCGTACCCTCACCTGTGCCCTAATGCTTGCCGTTCCCTAACCCTAACCCTAGTCCGGAACGGAAACCCACCAGCAGACCTACATATTACCCCCAAGCCGTAGACTACTCCTGGCCCGTACGCTGGCACAGACCCGTGCGTCACCACGAAGCCTGACCCTCCCACGTTTGCGGACCCTCACCTGTGCCCTAAGCCTTGCCGTTCCCTAACACTAACCCTAGACTGGAACGGAAACCCACCACCAGCCCTACACCTTTCCCTACGCCGTAGCCTATTCCTGGCTCATACGCAGGCACTGACCCTTTCATCAGCAAGTAGCCTTACCCTCCCACGTTTCCGTACCCTCACCTGTGCCCTAAGCCTTGCCTTTCCCTAACCCTAACCGTAGCCCGGCACGGAATGCCACCACCAGCCCTACACCTTATCGTATGCCATAGCCTAGTCCTGGCCCGTACGCTGGCACTGAACCGTGCGTTAGCATGTAGCCTGACCCTCCCACGTTTCTGTAACCTCACCTGTGCCCTAAGCCTTGCCGTTCCCTAACCCTAACCCTAGCCCGGAACAGAAACCCACCACCAGCCCTATACCTTTCCCTACGCCGTAGCCTATTCCTGGCCCGTACGCAGGCACTGACGCTTTCATCAGCACGTAGCCTGAGCCTCCCACGTTTCCGTACCCTCACCTGTGCCCTAAGCCTTGCCGTTCCCTAACCCTAACCCTAGCCCGGAACGGAAACCCACCACCAGCCCTAAACCTTACCCCCAAGCCGTAGCCTACTCCTGGTCCATACGCTGGCACTGACCTTTGCGTCAGCACATAGCCTGAACTTCCCACATTACCGTACCCTCACCTGTGCCGTAAGCCTTGCCGTTCCCTAACCCTAACCCTAGTACTGAACGGAAACACACCATAAGCCCTACACCTAACCCCCAAGCCGTAGCCTACTCCTGGCCCGTATGCTGGCACTGACCCGTGCGTCAGCACGTAGCCTGACACTCCCACGTTTCTGTACCCTCACATGTGCCCTAAGACTTGCTGTTCCCTAACACTAACCCGAGCCTGGAACGGAAACACACCATCAGACCTACACCTAACCACCAAGCCGTAGCCTACTCCTGGCTGGTACGCTGGCACTGACCCGTGTGTCAACACGTAGCCTGACCCTCCCACGTGTTCGTACCCTCACCTGTGCCCTAAGCCTTGCCGTTCCCTAACCCTAACCCTACCCCGGAACGGAAACCCACCACTAGCCCTAAACCGTTCCCTACGCTGTAGCCTACACCTGGCCCGTACGCTGGCACTGAACCATGCGTCAGCACATAGTCTGACCCTCCCACGTTTCCGTACCCTCACCTGGGCCCTAAGCCTTGCCGTTTCCTAACCCTAACCCTAGCCCATGAACGGAAACACACCACCAGCCAAACACGTTACCCTACGCCGTAGCATACTCCTGGCCCGTACGCTGGCACTGACCCGTGCGTCAGCACGTAGCCTAACCCTCTCACGTTTCCGTACCCTCACCTGTGCTGTAAGCCTTGCCATTCCCTAACCCTTACCGTAGCCCGGAACGGAAACCCACCACCAGCCCTACACCTTACCCTACGCCGTAGCCTACTCCTGGCCCGAATGCTGGCACTGACCCGTGCGTCAGCACGTAGCCAGACACTCCCACGTGTCCGTACACTCACCTGTGCCCTAAGCCTTGCCGTTCCCTAACCCTAACCCTAGCCCTGAACGGAAACCCACCACCAGCCCTATACCTTACCCCCAAGCCGTAGCCTACTCCTGGCCGGTACGCTGGCACTGACCCGTGCGTCATCACGTAGGCTGACCCTCCCACATTTCCGTACCCTCACCTGTGCCCTAAGTTTTGCCGTTCCCTAACCCTAACTGTAGCCCGGAACGGAAACCCACCACCAGCCCTACAACTTACCCCCAAGCCGTAGCCTACTCCTGGTCCATACGCTTGCACTGACACGTGCGTCAGAACGTATCCTGACCCTGCCACGTTGCCGTACCCTCACATGTGCCCTAAACCTTGCCGTTCCCTAACCCTAACCCTAGTGTGGAACGGAAACCCACCACAAGCCCTACACCTTACCCCCAAGCCGTAGCCTACACGTGGTCCATACGCTGGCACTGACCTGTGCGTCAGCACGTAGCCTGACCTTCCCACGTTACCGTAACGTCACCTGTGCCCTAAGCCTTGCCCTTCCCTAACCCTAACCCTAGTACGGGACGGAAACACACCACAAGCCCTACAACTAACCCACAAACCATAGCATACTCCTGGCCCGTATGCTGGCACTGAACCGTGCGTCAGCACGTAGCCTGACCCTCCCAGGTTTCCGTACCCTCACCTATGCCCTAAGCCTTCCTGTTCCATAACACTAACCCTAGCCCGGAACGGAAACCCACCACCAGCCCTACACCTAACCCCCAAGCCGTAGCCTACTCCTGGCCGGTTCGCTGGCACTGACCTGTGCGTCAGCACGTAGCCTGACCCTCCCACGTTTCCGTACCCTCACCTGGGCCCTAAGCCTTGCCTTTCCCTAACTCTAACCCAAGCCCGGAACGGAAACGCACTACCAGCCCTACACCTTGCCCTAAGCCATAGCCTACTCCTGGCATGTACGTTGGCACTGACACGTGCGTCAGCACATAGCCTGACCCTCACACGTTTCCGTACCCTCACCTGTGCCCTAAGCCTTGCCGTTCCCTAACCCTAACCCTAGTCCGGAATGGAAACACACCACCAGCCCTACAGCTTACCCCCAAGCCATAGCCTATTCCTGGCCCGTACGCTGGCACTGACCCGTGCGTCAGCATGTAGCCTGACCCTCCCACGTTTCCGTGCCCTCACCTGTGCCCTAAGCCTTGCTGTTCCCTCACCCTAACCCTAGCCCTGAACGGAAACCCACCACCAGCCCAACAACTAACCCCCAAGCCGTAGCTTACTCCTGGCCAGTACGCTGGCACTGACCCGTGCATCATCACGTAGCCTGACCCTCCCACGTTTCTGTACCCTCACCTGTGCCCTAAGCCTTGCCGTTCCCTAACCCTAGCCCTAGCCCGGAACGGAAACCCACCACCAGCCCTACACCTTACCCCCAAGCCGTAGCCTACTCCTGGCCCGTACGCTGGCACAGACCCGTGCGTCAGCACGAAGCCTGACCCTCCCACGTTTGCGGACCCTCACCTGTGCCCTAAGCCTTGCCGTTCCCTAACACTAACCCTAGACCGGAACGGAAACCCACCACCAGCCCTACACCTTTCTCTACACCGTAGCCTATTCCTGGCTCATACGCAGGCACTGACACTTTCATCAGCAAGTAGCCTGACCCGCCCACGTTTCCATACCCTCACCTGTGCCCTAAGCCTTGCCGTTCACTAACCCCAACCCTAGCCCGGAACGGAAACCCACCACCAGCCATACACCTTACTCTATTCCGTAGCCTACACCTGGCCCGTACGCGGGCACTGACCTGTGCTTCAGCACGTAGCCTGACCCTCCCATTATACCGTACGCTCACCTGTGCCCTAAGCCTTGTCGTTCCCTAACCCTAACCCAAGCCCGGCACGGAATCTCACCATCAGCTCTACACCATATCGTATGCCGTAGCCTAGTCCTGGCCCGTACGCAGGCACTGACCCGTGTGTCAGCATGTAGCCTGACCCTCCCACGTTTCCGTACCCTCATCTGTGCCCTAAGCCTTGCCGTTCCCTAACCCTAACCCTAGCCCGGAACGGAAACCCACCACCAGCCCTACACCTTAACCTACGCCGTAGCCTACTCCTGGACTGTACGGTGGCACTGCCCCTTGCGTCATCATGTAGCCTGACGCTCCCACGTTTCCGTACCCTCACCTCTGCCCTAAGCCTTGCCGTTCTGTAACCCTAACCCTAGCCCGGAACGGAAACCCACCACCAGCCCTACACCTTACTCCCAAGCCGTAGCGTACTCCTGGCCCATATGATGGCACTGACCCGTGCGTCAGCACATAGCGTGACCCTCCCACGTTTCCGTACCCTCACCTGTGCCCTAAGACTTGCCGTTCCCTAACCCTAACCCTAGCCCGGAACGGAAACCCACCACTAGCCCTACACCTTACCCTATGCTGTAGCCTACACATGGCCCGTACGCGGGCACTGACCCGTGCGTCAGCACGTAGCCATACACTCCCACGTATCCGTACCCTCACATGTGCCCTAAGCCTTGCCGTTCCCTAACCCTAACCCTAACTCGGAACGGAAAACCACCACCATCCCTAAACCTTTCCCTAGTGGGTAGCCTACTCCTCGCCCGTACGCTCGCACTGACCCGTGCGTCAACATGTAGTTTGACCCTCCCACGTTTCCGTACCCTCACGTGGGCCCTCAGCCTTGCCATTCCCTAACACTAACCTTAGCCCGGAAGGGAAACCCACCACCAGCCCTACACCTTAACCTATGCCGTAGCCTACACCTGGCGCATACGCGGGCACTGACCTGTGCTTCAGCACGTAGCCTGGCCATCCCACGTTTGCGGACCCTCACCTGTGCCCTAAGACTTGCCGTTCCCTAACCCTAACCCTAGCCCGGAACGGAAACCCACCACCAGCCCTACACATTTCCCTACGCCGTAGCCTACACCTGGCCCATACGCGGGCACTGACCTGTGCTTCAGCACGTAGCCTGGCCATCCCACGTTTGCGGACCCTCACCTGTGCTCTAAGACTTGCCGTTCCCTAACCCTAACCCTAGCCCGGCACGGAATCTCACCACCAGCTCTACACCATATTGTATGCCGTAGCCTAGTCCTGGCCCGTACGCTGGCACTGACCCGTGTGTCAGCATGAAGCCTGACCCTCCCACGTTTCCGTACCCTCTCCTTAGCATTAAGCATTGCCGTTCCCTAACCCTAACCCTAGCCCGGAACAGAAACCCACCACCAGCCCTACACCTTACCCCAAGCCGTAGCCTATTCCTGGCCGGTACGCAGGCACTGACCCTTTCATCAGCACGTAGCCTGACCCTCCCACGTTTCCGTACCCTCATCTGTGCCCTAAGCCTTGCCGTTCCCTAACCCTAACCCTAGCCCGGAACGGAAACCCACCACCAGCCCTACACCTGAACCTACGCCATAGCCTACTCCTGGACTGTACGGTGGCACTGCCCCTTGCGTCATCATGTAGCCTGACCCTCCCACGTTTCCGTACCCTCACCTCGGCCCTAAGCCTTGCCGTTCTGTAAGCCTAACCTTAGCCCGGAACGGAAACCCACCACCAGCCCTACACCATACGCTACACCGTAGCCTACTCCTGGCTCGTACGCTGGCACTGACCCGTGCGTCAGCATGTAGCCAGACCCTCTCACGTTTCCATACCCTCACATGTGCCCTAAGCCTTGACGTTCCCTATCCCTAACCCTAGCCCGGAACGCAAACCCACCACCAGCCCTACACCTTTCCCTACGCTGTAGCATACTCCTGGCCCGTATGCTGGCACTGACCCGTGCGTCATCACGTAGCCTGACCCTCCCACTTTTCCGTACCCTCACCTGTGCCCTAAGCCTTGCCGTTCCCTTACCCTAACCCTAGCCCGGAACGGAAACCCACCACCCGCCCTACACCTTACCCTATGCCGTAGCCTACTCCTTGCCCGTACCCTGGCACTGACCCATGCTTCAGCACGTAGCCATACACTCCCACGTTTCCGTACCCTCACATGTGCCCTAAGCCTTGCCATTCCCTAACCGTTACCGTAGCCCGGAACGAAAACCCACCACCAGCCCTAAACCTTACACTATGCCGTAGCCTACTCCTGGCCCGTACGCTGGCACTGACCCGTGCGTCAGCACGTAGCCTGACCCTCCCACGTTTCCGTACCCTCACCTGTGCCCTAAGCCTTGCCGTTCCCTAACCCTAACCCTAACTCGGAACGGAAAACCACCACCATCCCTAAACCTTTCCCTACTGGGTAGCCTACTCCTCGCCCGTACGCTCGCACTGACCCGTGCGTCAACATGTAGTTTGACCCTCCCACGTTTCCGTACCCTCACGTGGGCCCTCAGCCTTGCCATTCCCTAACACTAACCTTAGCCCGGAAGGGAAACCCACCACCAGCCCTACACCTTACCCTATGCCGTAGCCTACACCTGGCGCATACGCGGGCACTGACCTGTGCTTCAGCACGTAGCCTGGCCATCCCACGTTTGCGGACCCTCACCTGTGCCCTAAGACTTGCCGTTCCCTAACCCTAACCCTAGCCCGGAACGGAAACCCACCACCAGCCCTACACATTTCCCTATGCCGTAGCCTATTCCTGGCTCGTACGCAGGCACTGACACTTTCATCAGCACTTAGCCTGACCCTCCCACGTTTCTGAACCCTCACCTGTGCCCTAAGCCTTGCCGTTCACTAACCCTAACCCTCGACCAGAATGGAAAACCACCACCAGCCCTACAACTTACCCCCAAGCCGTAGCCTACTCCTGGCCCGTACGCTGGCACTGACCCGTGCGTCAGCACGTAGCCTGACCCTCCCAAGTTTCCGTACCATCACCTGTGCCCTAAGCATTGCCGTTCCCTCACCCTCACCCTAGCCAGGAACAGAAACCCATCAGCAGCCCTACACATTACCCTACGCTGTAGCCTACTCCTGGCACGTACGCTGGCACTGACTCGTGCGTCAGCACGTAGCCTGATCCTCACACGTTTCCGTACCCTCACCTGTGCCCTAAGCCTTGCCGTTCCCTAACCCTAACCCTAGCCCGGAACCTAAACCCACCACCAGCCCTACACCTTACCCTATGCTGTAGCCTACACCTGGCCCGTATGCGGGCACTGACACGTGCGTCAGCACTTAGCCTGACCCTCCCACGTTTCCGTACCCTCACCTGTGCCCTAAGCCTTGCCGTTCCCGAACCCTAACCCTAGCCCGGAACACAAACCCACCACCAGCCCTACACTTTTCCCTATGCCGTAGCCTACTCCTGGCCCGTACGCTGGCACTGAACCGTGCGTCATCACGTAGCCTGACCCTCCCACGTTTCCGTACCATCAACAGTGCCCTAAGCCTTGCCGTTCCCTCACCCTCACCCTAGCCAGGAACAGAATCCCATCAGCAGCCCTACACATTACCCTACGCTTTAGCCTACTCCTGGCACGTACGCTGGCACTCACTCGTGCGTCAGCACGTAGCCTGATCCTCACACGTTTCCGTACCCTCACCTGTGCCCTAAGCCTTGCCGTTCCCTTACACTAGCCCTAGCCTGGAACGGAAACCCACCACCAGCCCTACTCCTTAGCCTATGCCGTAGCCTACTCCTTGCCTGTACCCTGGCACTGACTCGTGCGTCAGCACGTAGCCTGACCCTCCCACGTTTCCGTACCCTCACCTGTGCCCTAATGCTTGCCGTTCCCTAACCCTAACCCTAGTCCGGAACGGAAACCCACCAGCAGACCTACATCTTACCCCCAAGCCGTAGACTACTCCTGGCCCGTACGCTGGCACAGACCCGTGCGTCAGCACGAAGCCTGACCCTCCCACGTTTGCGGACCCTCACCTGTGCCCTAAGCCTTGCCGTTCCCTAACACTAACCCTAGACTGGAACGGAAACCCACCACCAGCCCTACACCTTTCCCTACGCCGTAGCCTATTCCTGGCTCATACGCAGGCACTGACCCTTTCATCAGCAAGTAGCCTGACCCTCCCACGTTTCCGTACCCTCACCTGTGCCCTAAGCCTTGCCTTTCCCTAACCCTAACCGTAGCCCGGCACGGAATGCCACCACCAGCCCTACACCTTATCGTATGCCATAGCCTAGTCCTGGCCCGTACGCTGGCACTGAACCGTGCGTTAGCATGTAGCCTGACCCTCCCACGTTTCTGTAACCTCACCTGTGCCCTAAGCCCTGCCGTTCCCTAACCCTAACCCTAGCCCGGAACAGAAACCCACCACCAGCCCTATACCTTTCCCTACGCCGTAGCCTATTCCTGGCCCGTACGCAGGCACTGACGCTTTCATCAGCACGTAGCCTGAGCCTCCCACGTTTCCGTACCCTCACCTGTGCCCTAAGCCTTGCCGTTCCCTAACCCTAACCCTAGCCCGGAACGGAAACCCACCACCAGCCCTAAACCTTACCCCCAAGCCGTAGCCTACTCCTGGTCCATACGCTGGCACTGACCTTTGCGTCAGCACATAGCCTGAACTTCCCACATTACCGTACCCTCACCTGTGCCGTAAGCCTTGCCGTTCCCTAACCCTAACCCTAGTACTGAACGGAAACACACCATAAGCCCTACACCTAACCCCCAAGCCGTAGCCTACTCCTGGCCCGTATGCTGGCACTGACCCGTGCGTCAGCACGTAGCCTGACACTCCCACGTTTCTGTACCCTCACATGTGCCCTAAGACTTGCTGTTCCCTAACACTAACCCGAGCCTGGAACGGAAACACACCATCAGACCTACACCTAACCACCAAGCCGTAGCCTACTCCTGGCTGGTACGCTGGCACTGACCCGTGTGTCAACACGTAGCCTGACCCTCCCACGTGTTCGTACCCTCACCTGTGCCCTAAGCCTTGCCGTTCCCTAACCCTAACCCTACCCCGGAACGGAAACCCACCACTAGCCCTAAACCGTTCCCTACGCTGTAGCCTACACCTGGCCCGTACGCTGGCACTGAACCATGCGTCAGCACATAGTCTGACCCTCCCACGTTTCCGTACCCTCACCTGGGCCCTAAGCCTTGCCGTTTCCTAACCCTAACCCTAGCCCATGTACGGAAACACACCACCAGCCAAACATGTTACCCTACGCCGTAGCATACTCCTGGCCCGTACGCTGGCACTGACCCGTGCGTCAGCATGTAGCCTAACCCTCTCACGTTTCCGTACCCTCACCTGTGCTGTAAGCCTTGCCATTCCCTAACCCTTACCCTAGCCCGGAACGGAAACCCACCACCAGCCCTACACCTTACCCTACGCCGTAGCCTACTCCTGGCCCGAATGCTGGCACTGACCCGTGCGTCAGCACGTAGTCAGACACTCCCACGTGTCCGTACCCTCACCTGTGCCCTAAGCCTTGCCGTTCCCTAACCCTAACCCTAGCCCTGAACGGAAACCCACCACCAGCCCTATACCTTACCCCCAAGCCGTAGCCTACTCCTGGCCGGTACGCTGGCACTGACCCGTGCGTCATCACGTAGGCTGACACTCCCACATTTCCGTACCCTCACCTGTGCCCTAAGTTTTGCCGTTCCCTAACCCTAACTGTAGCCCGGAACGGAAACCCACCACCAGCCCTACAACTTACCCCCAATCCGTAGCCTACTCCTGGTCCATACGCTTGCACTGACACGTGCGTCAGAACGTATCCTGACCCTGCCACGTTGCCGTACCCTCACATGTGCCCTAAACCTTGCCGTTCCCTAACCCTAACCCTAGTGTGGAACGGAAACCCACCACAAGCCCTACACCTTACCCCCAAGCCGTAGCCTACACGTGGTCCATACGCTGGCACTGACCTGTGCGTCAGCACGTAGCCTGACCTTCCCACGTTACCGTAACGTCACCTGTGCCCTAAGCCTTGCCGTTCCCTAACCCTAAACCTAGTACGGAACGGAAACACACCACAAGCCCTACACCTAACCCCCAAGCCATAGCCTAATCCTGGCCCGTACGCTGACACTGACCCGTGCGTCAGCACGTAGCCTGACCCTCCCACGTTTCCGTACCCTCACCTATGCCCTAAGCCTTCCTGTTCCATAACACTAACCCTAGCCCGGAACGGAAACCCACCACCAGCCCTACACCTTAACCTACGCCGTAGCCTACTCCTGGACTGTACGATGGCACTGCCCCTTGCGTCATCATGTAGCCTGACCCTCCCACATTTCCGTACCCTCACCTGTGCCCTAAGCCTTGCTGTTCCCTAACACTAACCCTAGCCTCGAACGGAAACCCACCACCAGCCCAACAACTAACCCCCAAGCCGTAGCTTACTCCTGGCCAGTACGCTGGCACTGACCCGTGCATCATCACGTAGCCTGACCCTCCCACGTTTCTGTACCCTCACCTGTGCCCTAAGCCTTGCCGTTCCCTAACCCTAACCCTAGCCCGTAACGGAAACCCACCACCAGCCCTACACCTTGCCCCCAAGCCGTAGCCTACTCCTGGCCCGTACGCTGGCACAGACCCGTGCGTCAGCACGAAGCCTGACCCTCCCACGTTTGCGGACCCTCACCTGTGCCCTAAGCCTTGCCGTTCCCTAACACTAACCCTAGACCGGAACGGAAACCCACCACCAGCCCTACACCTTTCTCTACGCCGTAGCCTATTCCTGGCTCATACGCAGGCACTGACACTTTCATCAGCAAGTAGCCTGACCCGCCCACATTTCCGTACCCTCACCTGTGCCCTAAGCCTTGCCGTTCACTAACCCTAACCCTAGCCCGGAACGGAAACCCACCACCAGCCCTACGCCTTACTCTATTCCGTAGCCTACACCTGGCCCGTACGCGGGCACTGACCTGTGCTTCAGCACGTAGCCTGACCCTCCCATTTTACCGTACGCTCACCTGTGCCCTAAGCCTTGTCGTTCCCTAACCCTAACCCTAGCCCGGCACGGAATCTCACCATCAGCTCTACACCATATCGTATTCCGTAGCCTAGTCCTGGCCCGTACGCAGGCACTGACCCGTGTGTCAGCATGTAGCCTGACCCTCCCACGTTTCCGTACCCTCATCTGTGCCCTAAGCCTTGCCGTTCCCTAACCCTAACCCTAGCCCGGAACGGAAACCCACCACCAGCCCTACACCTTAACCTATGCTGTAGCCTACTCCTGGACTGTACGGTGGCACTGCCCCTTGCGTCATCATGTAGCCTGACGCTCCCACGTTTCCGTACCCTCACCTCTGCCCTAAGCCTTGCCGTTCTGTAACCCTAACCCTAGCCCGGAACGGAAACCCACCACCAGCCCTACACCTTACCCCCAAGCCGTAGCCTACTCCTGGCACGTTCGGTGGCAGTAACCCTAGCATCAGCAAGTAGCCTGACCGTCCCACGTTTCTGTACCCTCACCCGTGCCCTAAGCCTTGCCGTTCCGTAACCCTAACCCTAGCCCGGAACGGAAACCCACCACCAGCCCTACACCTTACCCCCAAGCCGTAGCGTACTCCTGGCCCATATGCTGGCACTGACCCGTGCGTCAGCACGTAGCGTGACCCTCCCACGTTTCCGTACCCTCACCTGTGCCCTAAGCCTTGCAGTTCCCTAACCCTAACCCTAGCCCGGAACGGAAACCCACGACTAGCCCTACACCTTACCCTATGCTGTAGCCTACACATGGCCCGTACGCGGGCACTGACCCGTGCGTCAGCACGTAGCCTGACCCTCCCACGTTTCCGTACCCTCACCTGTGCCCTAAGCCTTGCCGTTCCCTAACCCTAACCCTAGCCCAGAACCGAAAGCCACCACCAGCCCTAAAACTTAGCCACAAGCCGTAGCCTACTCCTGGCCCGTACGCTGGCACTGACCCGTGCGTCAGCACGTAGCCTGACCCTCCCACTTTTCCGTACCCTCACCTGTGCACTAAGCCTTGCCGTTCCCTAACCCTAACCCTAGCCCGGAACGGAAACCCACCACCAGCCCTACACCATACGCTACACCGTAGCCTACTCCTGGCTCGTACGCTGGCACTGACCCGTGCGTCAGCATGTAGCCTGACCCTCTCACGTTTCCATACCCTCACATGTGCCCTAAGCCTTGACGTTCCCTATCCCTAACCCTAGCCCGGAACGCAAACCCACCACCAGCCCTACACCTTTCCCTACGCCGTAGCATACTCCTGGCCCGTACGCTGGCACTGACCCGTGCGTCATCACGTAGCCTGACCCTCCCACTTTTCCGTACCCTCACCTGTGCCCTAAGCATTGCCGTTCCCTTACCCTAACCCTAGCCCGGAACGGAAACCCACCACCCGCCCTACACCTTACCCTATGCCGTAGCCTACTCCTTGCCCGTACCCTGGCACTGACCCGTGCTTCAGCACGTAGCCATACACTCCCAGGTTTCCATACCCTCCCATGTGCCCTAAGCCTTGCCATTCCCTAACCGTAACCGTAGCCCGGAACGAAAACCCACCACCAGCCCTAAACCTTACACTACGCCGTAGCCTACTCCTGGCCCTTACGCTGGCACTGACCCGTGCGTCAGCACGTAGCCTGACCCTCCCACGTTTCCGTACCCTCACCTGTGCCCTAAGCCTTGCCGTTCCCTAACCCTAACCCTAACTCGGAACGGAAAACCACCACCTTCCCTAAACCTTTCCCTAGTGGGTAGCCTACTCCTCGCCCGTACGCTCGCACTGACCCGTGCGTCAACATGTAGTTTGACCCTCCCACGTTTCCGTACCCTCACGTGGGCCCTCAGCCTTGCCATTCCCTAACACTAACCTTAGCCCGGAAGGGAAACCCACCACCAGCCCTACACCTTACCCTATGCCGTAGCCTACACCTGGCGCATACGCGGGCACTGACCTGTGCTTCAGCACGTAGCCTGGCCATCCCACGTTTGCGGACCCTCACCTGTGCCCTAAGACTTGCCGTTCCCTAACCCTAACCCTAGCCCGGAACGGAAACCCACCACCAGCCGTACACATTTCCCTACGCCGTAGCCTATTCCTGGCTCGTACGCAGGCACTGACACTTTCATCAGCACTTAGCCTGACCCTCCCACGTTTCTGTACCCTCACCTGTGCCCTAAGCCTTGCCGTTCACTAACCCTAACCCTAGACCGGAACGAAAAACCACCAGCAGCCCTACAACTTACCCCCAAGCCGTAGCCTACACGTGGTCCATATGCTGGCACTGACCTGTGCGTCAGCACGTAGCCTGACCTTCCCACGTTACCGTAACGTCACCTGTGCCCTAAGCCTTGCCCTTCCCTAACCCTAACCCTAGTACGGGACGGAAACACACCACAAGCCCTACACCTAACCCACAAACCATAGCATACTCCTGGCCCGTACGCTGGCACTGAACCGTGCGTCAGCACGTAGCCTGACCCTCCCAGGTTTCCGTACCCTCACCTATGCCCTAAGCCTTCCTGTTCCATAACACTAACCCTAGCCCGGAACGGAAACCCACCACCAGCCCTAAACCTAACCCCCAAGCCGTAGCCTACTCCTGGCCGGTTCGCTGGCACTGACCTGTGCGTCAGCACGTAGCCTGACCCTCCCACGTTTCCGTACCCTCACCTGGGCCCTAAACCTTGCCTTTCCCTAACCCTAACCCAAGCCCAGAACGGAAACGCACTACCAGCCCTACACATTGCCCTACGCCATAGCCTACTCCTGGCACGTACGTTGGCACTGACACGTGCGTCAGCACATAGCCTGACCCTCACACGTTTCCGTACACTCACCTGTGCCCTAAGGCTTGCCGTTCCCTAACCCTAACCCTAGTCCGGAATAGAAACACACCACCAGCCCTACAGCTTACCCCCAAGCCATAGCCTATTCCTGGCCGGTACGCTGGCACTGACCCGTGCGTCAGCATGTAGCCTGACCCTCCCATGTTTCCGTACCCTCACCTGTGCCCTAAGCCTTGCCGTTCCCTAACCCTAACCCTAGCCCTGAACAGAAACCCACCACCAGCCCAACAACTAACCCCCAAGCCGTAGCTTACTCCTGGCCAGTACGCTGGCACTGACCCGTGCATCATCACGTAGCCTGACCCTCCCACGTTTCTGTACCCTCACCTGTGCCCTAAGCCTTGACGTTCCCTAACCCTAACCCTAGCCCGGAACGGACACCCACCATCAGCCCTACACTTTACCCTACGCCGTAGCCTACTCCTGGCCCATACGCTGGCACTGACCCTTGTGTCAGCACGTAGCGTGACCTTCCCACGTTTCCGTACCCTCTCCTTAGCACTACGCCTTGCCTTTCCGTAACCCTAACCCTAGCCCGGAACGGAAACCCACCACCAGCCCTACACCTTACCCACAAGCCGTAGCCTACTCCTGGCCCGTACGTCGGCACTGACCCGTGCGTCAGCACGTAGCCTGACCGGCCCACGTTTCCGTACCCTCACGTGTGCCCTAAGCCTTGCCGTTCCCTTACCCTAGCCGTAGCCCGGAACGGAAACCCACCACCAGCCCTAAAACTTACCCCCAAGCTGTAGCCTACTCCTGGGCCGTATGCTGGCACTGACCCGTGCGTCAGCATGTAGCCTGACCCTCCCACGTTTCCGTACCCTCACCTGTGCCCTATGCCTTGCCGTTCCCTAACCCTAACCCTAGCACAGAACGGATACCCACCTCCAGCCCTATACCTTACCCTACGCTGTAGCCTACTGCTGGCCCGTATGCTGGCACTGACCCATGCGTAAGCACGTAGCCTGACCCTCCCACGTTTCCGTACCCTCACCTGTGCCCTAAGCCTTGACGTTCCCTAACCCTAACCCTAGCCCAGAACGGAAACCCACCACCAGCCCTACACCTTACCCTATGGCGTAGCCTACTCCTGGCCTGTACGCTGACACTGACACGTGCGTCAGCACGTAGCCGGACCCTCCCACGTTTCCGTACCCTCACCTGTGCCCTAAGCTTTGCCGTTCCCTAACCCTAACCCTAGCCCGGAACGGAAACCCACCACCAGCCCTAAACCTTTCCCTACGCCGTAGCCTACTCCTGGCCCGTACGCTGGCACTGACCCGTGTGTCAGCACGTAGCGTGACCCTCCCACGTTTCCGTACCCTCTCCTTAGCACTAAGCCTTGCCTTTCCGTAACCCTAACCGTAGCCCGGAACGGAAACCCACCACCAGCCCTACAACTTACCCGCAAGCCGTAGCCTACTCCTGGTCCATATGCTGGCACTGACCCGTGCCTCAGAACGTATCCTGACCCTGCCACGTTGCCGTACCCTCACATGTGCCCTAAACCTTGCCGTTCCCAAACCCTAACCCTAGTGCGGAACGGAAACCCACCACAAGCCCTACACCTTACCCCCAAGCCGTAGCCTACACGTGGTCCATATGCTGGCACTGACCTGTGCGTCAGCACGTAGCCTGACCTTCCCACGTTACCGTAACGTCACCTGTGCCCTAAGCCTTGCCCTTCCCTAACCCTAACCCTAGTACGGGACGGAAACACACCACAAGCCCTACACCTAACCCACAAACCATAGCATACTCCTGGCCCGTACGCTGGCACTGAACCGTGCGTCAGCACGTAGCCTGACCCTCCCAGGTTTCCGTACCCTCACCTATGCCCTAAGCCTTCCTGTTCCATAACACTAACCCTAGCCCGGAACGGAAACACACCACCAGCCCTACACCTAACCCCCAAGCCGTAGCCTACTCCTGGCCGGTTCGCTGGCACTGACCTGTGCGTCAGCACGTAGCCTGACCCTCCCACGTTTCCGTACCCTCACCTGGGCCCTAAACCTTGCCTTTCCCTAACCCTAACCCAAGCCCGGAATGTAAACGCACTACCAGCCCTACACATTGCCCTACGCCATAGCCTACTCCTGGCACACACGTTGGCACTGACACGTGCGTCAGCACATAGCCTGACCCTCACACGTTTCCGTACCCTCACCTGTGCCCTAAGCCTTGCCGTTCCCTAACCCTAACCCTAGTCCGGAATAGAAACACACCACCAGCCCTACAGCTTACCCCCAAGCCATAGCCTATTCCTGGCCCGTACGCTGGCACTGACCCGTGCGTCAGCATGTAGCCTGACCCTCCCATGTTTCCGTGCCCTCACCTGTGCCCTAAGCCTTGCCGTTCCCTAACCCTAACCCTAGCCCTGAACGGAAACCCACCACCAGCCCAACAACTAACCCCCAAGCCGTAGCTTACTCCTGGCCAGTACGCTGGCACTGACCCGTGCATCATCACGTAGCCTGACCCTCCCACGTTTCTGTACCCTCACCTGTGCCCTAAGCCTTGACGTTCCCTAACCCTAACCCTAGCCCGGAACGGACACCCACCATCAGCCCTACACTTTACCCTACGCCGTAGCCTACTCCTGGCCCGTACGCTGGCACTGACCCGTGTGTCAGCACGTAGCGTGACCTTCCCACGTTTCCGTACCCTCTCCTTAGCACTACGCCTTGCCTTTCCGTAACCCTAACCCTAGCCCGGAACGGAAACCCACCACCAGCCCCACACCTTACCCACAAGCCGTAGCCTACTCCTGGCCCGTACGTCGGCACTGACCCGTGCGTCAGCACGTAGCCTGACCGGCCCACGTTTCCGTACCCTCACCTGTGCCCTAAGCCTTGCCGTTCCCTTACCCTAGCCCTAGCCCGGAACGGAAACCCACCACCAGCCCTAAAACTTACCCCCAAGCTGTAGCCTACTCCTGGCCCGTATGCTGGCACTGACCCGTGCGTCAGCATGTAGCCTGACCCTCCCACGTTTCCGTACCCTCACCTGTGCCCTATGCCTTGCCGTTCCCTAACCCTAACCCTAGAACAGAACGGATACCCACCTCCAGCCCTATACCTTACCCTACGCTGTAGCCTACTGCTGGCCCGTATGCTGGCACTGACCCATGCGTAAGCACGTAGCCTGACCCTCCCACGTTTCCGTACCCTCACCTGTGCCCTAAGCCTTGACGTTCCCTAACCCTAACACTAGCCCAGAACGGAAACCCACCACCAGCCCTAGACCTTACCCTATGGCGTAGACTACACCTGGACTGTACGCTGACACTGACACGTGCGTCAGCACGTAGCCGGACCCTCCCACGTTTCCGTACCCTCACCTGTGCCCTAAGCTTTGCCGTTCCCTAACCCTAACCCTAGCCCGGAACGGAAACCCACCACCAGCCCTAAACCTTTCCCTACGCCGTAGCCTACTCCTGGCCCGTACACTGGCACTGACCCGTGCGTCAGCATGTACACAGACCCACCCACGTTTCCATACCCTCACCTGGGCCCTAAACTTTGCCGTTCCCTAACCCTAACCCTAGCCCAGCAGGGAAACCCACCACCAGCCCTACACCTTACCCAACGCCGTAGCCTACTCCTGGCCCATACGCTGGCACTGACCCGTGCGTCAGCACGTAGCCTGACCCTACCACTTTTTTGTACCCTCACCTGTGCCCTAAGCCTTGCCGTTCCCTAACCCTAACCCTAGCCCGGAATGGAAACCCACCACCAGACCTAAAACTTACCCCCATGCCATAGCCTAATCCGGGCCCGTAAACAGGCACTGACCCGTGCGTCAGCACGTAGCCTGATCCTCCCACTTTTCCGTACCCTCAGCTAAGCCCTAAGCCTTGGCATTCACTAACTCTAACCCAAGCCCGGAACGGAATCCCACCACCAGCCCTACACCTTAACGTATGCCGTAGCCTATTCCTGGCCCATACGCTGGCACTGACATGTGCGTCAGCACGTAGCCTGACCCTCCCACGTTTCCGTACCCTCACCTGTGCCCTAAGCCTTGCCGATCCCTAACCCTAACCCTAGCCAGGAACGGAAACCCACAAGAAGCCCTACACCTTACCATACGCCGTAGCCCACTCCTGGCCCGTTCGCTGGCACTGACACGTGAGGCAGCCCGTAGCCTGACCCTCCCACGTTTCCGTACCCTCACCTGTGCCCTAAGCCTTGCCGTTCCCTCACCATAACCCTAGCCAGGAACGGAAATCCACCAGCAGCCCTACACCTTACCCTACGCCGCAGCCTACTCCTGGCCCGTACGCTGGCTCTGACACGTGCGTCAGCACGCAGCCTGACCCTCACACATTTCAGTACCCTCACATGTGCCCTAAGCCTTACCGTTCCCTAACCCTAAACCTAGTCCGGAACAGAAACCCACCACCAGCCCTACACCTAACCCCCAAGCCGTAGCCTACTACTAGCCGGTACGCTGGCACTGACCCATGCATCAGCACATAGCCTGACCCTCCCACGTTTCTGTACCCTCACCTGTGCCCTAAGCCTTGCCGTTCCCTAACCCTAATCCTAGGCAGGAACGGAAACCCACCACCAGCCCTACAACTTACCCCCAAGCCGTAGGCTACTCCTGGACCTTACGCTGGCACTGACCAGTGCGTCAGCACGTAGCCTGATCCTCCCACGTTTGCGGACCCTCACCTGTGCCCTAAGCCTTGCCATTCCCTAACCCTAACCCTAGCCCGGAACGGAAACCCACCACCAGCCCTACAACTTTCCCTACGACGTAGCCTATTCCTGGCCCCTACGCAGGCACTGACACTTTCATCAGCACGTAGCCTGACACTCCCACGTTTCCGTACCCTCACCTGTGCCCTAAGCCTTGCCGTTCCCTAACCCTAACCCTAGCCTGGAACAGAAACCCACCACCAGCCCTACATCTTACCCCCAAGCCGTAGCCTACTCCTGGCCCATACGCTGGCACTGACCTGTGCGTCAGCATGTAGCCTGAACTTCCCACATTACCGTAACCTCACCTGTGCCCTAAGCCTTGCCGTTCCCTAACCCTAAACCTAGTACGGAACAGAAACACACCACCAGCCCTACACCTAACCCCCAAGCCATAGCCTACTCCTGGCCCGTACGCTGGCACTGAACCATGCGTCAGCACGTAGCCTGACCTCCCACATTTCCGTACACTCACCTGTGCCCTAAGCCTTGCTGTTCCCTAACACTAACCCTAGCCTGGAACGGAAACACACCACCAACCCTACACCTAACCACCAAGCCGTAGCCTACTCCTGGCCGGTACGCTGGCACTGATATGTGCCTCAGCATGTAGCCTGACCGTCCCACGTTTCCGTAACCTCACCTGTGCCCTACGCTTTGCCATTCCCTAACCCTAACTGTAGCCCGAAAGGGAAACAGCCCTACACCTTACCCTACGCAGTAGCCTACTCCTGGCCGGTACGCTGGCACTGACACGTGCATCAGCATGTAGCCTGACCCTCCCACGTTTCCGTACCCTCACCTGTGCCCTAAGCCTTGCCGTTCCCTAACCCTAACCCAAGCCGGAACGGGATCCCACCACCAGCCCTACACCTTACCGTATGCCGTAGCCTATACCTGGCCCGTACGCTGGCACTGACACGTGCGTCAGCATGTAGCCTGACCCTCACACGTTTCCGTACCCTCACCTGTGCCCTAAGCCTTGCCGTTCCCTTACCCTAACACTAGCCCGGAACGGAAACCCACCACAAGCCCTACACCTTACCATACGCCATAGCCTACTCCTGGCCCGTACGCTGGCCCTGACCCGTGAGTCAGCACGTAGCCTGACCCTCCCACGTTACTGTAACCTCACCTGTGCCCTAAGCCTTAACGTTCCCTCACCCTAACCCTAGCCAGGAAGGGAAACCCACCAGCAGCCCTACACCTAACCCTACGGCGTAGCCTACTCCTGGCTCGTACGCTGGCACTGACCCGTGCGTCAGCACGTAGCCTGACCCTCACAGGTTTCCGTACCCTCACCTGTGCCCTAAGCGTTGCCGTTCCCTAACCCTAACCCTAGTCCGGAACGGAAACCCACCACCAGCCCTACAGCTTACCAACAAGCCATAGCCTATTCCTGGCCCGTACGCTGGCACTGACCCGTGTGTCAGCATGTAGCCTGAACCTCCCACGTTTCCGTACCCTCACCTGTGCCCTAAGCCTTGCCGTTCCCTAACCCTAACCCTAGCCCGGAACGGAAACCCACCACCAGCCCTACACCTAACCCCCAAGCCGTAGCCTACTCCTGGCTGGTACGCTGGCACTGACCCGTGCATCGACACATAGCCTGACCCTCCCCCGTTTCCGTACTCTCACCTGTGCCCTAAGCCTTGACGTTCCCTAACCCTAACCCTAGCCCGGAATGGAAACCCACCACCAGCCCTACACATTTCCCTACGACGTAGCCTACTCCTGGCCCGTACGCTGGCACTGACCCATACATCAGCACTTAGCCTGAACCTCCAACTTTTCTGTACCCTCACCTGTGCCCTAAGCCTTGACGTTCCCTAACACTAACCCTAGCCCGGAATGGAAACCCACCACCAGCCCTACACCTTACCCTACGCCGTAGCCTACACCTGGCCCGTACGTTGGCACTGACCCGTGCGTCAGCACGTAGCCTGACCTGCCCACGTTTCCGTACCCTCACCTGTGCCCTAAGCCTTGCCGTTCCCTTACCCTAACCGTAGCCCGGAACGGAAACCCACCACCAGCCCTACAACTTACCCCCAAGATGTAGCCTACTCCTGGCCCGTATGCTGGCACTGACCCGTGCGTCAGCACGTAGCCTGACCCTCCCACGTTTCCGTACCCTCACCTGTGCCCTATGCCTTGCCGTTCCCTAACCCTAACCCTAGCACAGAACAGAAAACCACCACCAGCCCTACACTTTACCCTATGCCGTAGCCTACACCTGGCCCGTACGTGGGCACTGAACCATGTGTCAGCATGTAGCCTAACCCTCCCACGTTTCCGTACCCTCACCTCTGCCCTAAGCCTTGCCGTTCCCTAACCCTAAACCTAGCCCGGAACGGAAACCCACCACCAGCCCTAAACATTACCCACAAGCTGTAGCCTACACCTGGCCCGTATGCTGGCACTGACCCGTGTGTCACCACGTAGCCTGACCCTCCCACGTTTATGTACACTCACCTGTGCCCTAAGACTTGCCGTTCCCTAACCCTAACCCTAGCCCGGAACGGAAACCCACCACCAGCCCTATACCTTACCCTACGCTGTAGCCTACTGCTGGCCCATACGCTGGCACTGACTCATGCGTAAGCACGTAGCCTGATGCTCCCACGTTTCCGTTCCCTCACCTGTGCACTAAGCCTTGACGTTCCCTAACCCTAACCCTAGCCCGGAACGGAAACCCACCACCAGCCCTAGACCTTACCCTACGGCGTAGCCTACTCCTGGCCTGTACGCTGACACTGACACGTGCGTCAGCACGTAGCCTGACCCTCCCACGTTTCCGTACCCTCACCTGTGCCCTAAGATTTGCCGTTCCCTAACCCTAACCCTAGCCCGGAACGGAAACCCACCACCAGCCCTAAACCTTTCCCTACGCCGTAGCCTACTCCTGGCCCGTACGCTGGCACTGACCCGTGTGTCAGCATGTAGCCTGAACCTCCCACGTTTCCATACCCTCACCTGTGCCCTAAGCCTTGCCGTTCCCTAACCATAACCCTAGCCCGGAACGGAAACCCACCACCAGCCCTACACCTAACCCCCAAGCCGTAGCCTACTCCTGGCCGGTACGCTGTCACTGACCCGTGCATCGACACATAGCCTGACCCTCCCCCGTTTCCGTACCCTCACCTGTGCCCTAAGCCTTGCCGTTCCCTAACCCTAACCCTAGCCCGGAACGGAAACCCACCACCAGCCCTACACCTAACCCCCAAGCCGTAGCCTACTCCTGGCTGGTACGCTGGCACTGACCCGTGCATCGACACATAGCCTGACCCTCCCCCGTTTCCGTACTCTCACCTGTGCCCTAAGCCTTGACGTTCCCTAACCCTAACCCTAGCCCGGAATGGAAACCCACCACCAGCCCTACACATTTCCCTACGACGTAGCCTACTCCTGTCCCGTACGCTGGCACTGACCCATACATCAGCACTTAGCCTGAACCTCCAACTTTTCTGTACCCTCACCTGTGCCCTAAGCCTTGACGTTCCCTAACACTAACCCTAGCCCGGAATGGAAACCCACCACCAGCCCTACACCTTACCCTACGCCGTAGCCTACACCTGGCCCGTACGTTGGCACTGACCCGTGCGTCAGCACGTAGCCTGACCTGCCCACGTTTCCGTACCCTCACCTGTGCCCTAAGCCTTGCCGTTCCCTTACCCTAACCGTAGCCCGGAACGGAAACCCACCACCAGCCCTACAACTTACCCCCAAGATGTAGCCTACTCCTGGCCCGTATGCTGGCACTGACCCGTGCGTCAGCACGTAGCCTGACCCTCCCACGTTTCCGTACCCTCACCTGTGCCCTATGCCTTGCCGTTCCCTAACCCTAACCCTAGCACAGAACAGAAAACCACCACCAGCCCTACACTTTACCCTATGCCGTAGCCTACACCTGGCCCGTACGTGGGCACTGAACCATGTGTCAGCATGTAGCCTAACCCTCCCACGTTTCCGTACCCTCACCTCTGCCCTAAGCCTTGCCGTTCCCTAACCCTAAACCTAGCCCGGAACGGAAACCCACCACCAGCCCTAAACATTACCCACAAGCCGTAGCCTACACCTGGCCCGTATGCTGGCACTGACCCGTGTGTCACCACGTAGCCTGACCCTCCCACGTTTATGTACACTCACCTGTGCCCTAAGACTTGCCGTTCCCTAACCCTAACCCTAGCCCGGAACGGAAACCCACCACCAGCCCTATACCTTACCCTACGCTGTAGCCTACTGCTGGCCCATACGCTGGCACTGACTCATGCGTAAGCACGTAGCCTGATGCTCCCACGTTTCCGTTCCCTCACCTGTGCACTAAGCCTTGACGTTCCCTAACCCTAACCCTAGCCCGGAACGGAAACCCACCACCAGCCCTAGACCTTACCCTACGGCGTAGCCTACTCCTGGCCTGTACGCTGACACTGACACGTGCGTCAGCACGTAGCCTGACCCTCCCACGTTTCCGTACCCTCACCTGTGACCTAAGATTTGCCGTTCCCTAACCCTAACCCTAGCCCGGAACGGAAACCCACCACCAGCCCTAAACCTTTCCCTACGCCGTAGCCTACTCCTGGCCCGTACGCTGGCACTGACCCGTGTGTCAGCATGTAGCCTGAACCTCCCACGTTTCCATACCCTCACCTGTGCCCTAAGCCTTGCCGTTCCCTAACCATAACCCTAGCCCGGAACGGAAACCCACCACCAGCCCTACACCTAACCCCCAAGCCGTAGCCTACTCCTGGCCGGTACGCTGTCACTGACCCGTGCATCGACACATAGCCTGACCCTCCCCCGTTTCCGTACCCTCACCTGTGCCCTAAGCCTTGCCATTCCATAACCCTAACCCTAGCCATGAACGGAAACCCACCACCAGCCCTACAACTTACCCCCAAGCCTTAGGCTACTCCTGGACCTTACGCTGGCACTGACCCGTGCGTCAGCACGTAGCCTGACCCTCCCACGTTTGCGGAACCTCACCTGTGCCCTAAGCCTTGCCGTTCCCTAACCCTAAACCTAGTACGGAACGGAAACACACCACAAGCCCTACACCTTACCCTATGCCGTAGCCTAATCCTGGCCCGAACGCTGGCACTGACCCGTCCGTCAGCAAGTAGCCTGACCTTCCCACATTTCCGTACCTTCACCTGTGCCCTAAGCCTTGCCATTCCCTAACCCTAACCCTAGTATGGAACGGAAACCCACCACCAGCCCTACACCTAACCTCCAAGCCACAGCCTACTTATGGCCCGTACGCTGGCACTGACACGTGCGTCAGCATGTAGCCTGACCCTCCCACGTTTCCGTACCATCACCTTTGCCCTAAGCCTTGCCGTTCCCTAACCCTAACCCTAGCCCCGTACGGAAACCCACCAGCAGCCCTACAACTAACCCCCAAGCCGTAGCCTACTCCTGGCCGGTACGCTTGCACTGACCCGTGCGTCAGCACGTAGCCTGACCCTCCCACGTTTCTGTATCGTCACCTGTGCCCTAAGCCTTGCCGTTCCCTAACCCTAACCCTAGCCCTGAACGGAAAACCACCACCAGCCCTACACATTACCCTACACCGTAGCCTTCTCCTGGCCCGTACGCTGGCACTGACCCGTGCGTCAGCAAATAGCCTGACCCTCCCACGTTTCCGTACCCACACCTGTGCCCTAAGACTTGCCATTCCCTAACCCTAACCCTAGCCCGAAACGGAAACCCACCACCAGCCCTACAACTTACCCCCAATCCGTAGCCTACTCCTGGCCCGTATGCTGGCTCTGACACATGCGTCAGCACATAGCCTGACACTCCCACGTTTCCGTACCCTCACCTGTGCCCTAAGCCTTGCCGTTCCATAACCCTAACCCTAGCCCGGAACGGAAACCCACCACCAGCCCTACACCTTACCCTACGCCGTAGCCTACTCCTGTCCCGTACGCTGGCACTGACCCGTGCGTCAGCACGTAGCCTGACCTTCCCACATTTCCGTACCCTCACCTGTTCCGTAAGCTTTGCCGTTCCCTAACACTAACCCTAGTACGGAACGGAAACACACCACCAACCCTACAACTAACGCCCAAGCCATAGCCTACTCCTGGCCCGTACGCTGGCACTGACCCGTGCGGCAGCACGTAGCCTGATCCTCCCACGTTTCCGTACCCTCACCTGTGCCCTAAGCCTTGACGTTCCCTAACCCTAACCCTAGCCCGGAACAGAAACCCACCAACAGCCCTACACCTTACCACCACGCCGTAGCCTACTAGTAGCCCATATGCTGGCACTGACCCGTGCGTCAGCACGTAGCCTGACCCTCCCACGTTTCCGTAACCGCACATATGCCCTAAGCCTTGCCATTCCCTAACCCTAACCCTATCCCAGAACAGAAACCCACCACCAGCCCTAAACCTTAAACTATGCCGTAGACTACACCTGGTCCGTACGCGGGCACTGACCTGTGCTTCAGCACGTAGAATGACAGTCCAATGTTACTGTACCCTGAACTGTGACCTAAGCCTTGCCGTTCCCTAACCCTAACCCGAGCCCGGCACGGAATCCCACCACCAGCCCTACACCTTATCATATGCCGTAGCCTAGTCCTAGCCCGTACGCTGGCACTGACCCGTGCGTCAGCATGTAGCCTGACCCTCCCACGTTTCCGTACCCTCACCTGTGCCCTAAGCCTTGCCGTTCCATAACCCTAACCCTAGCCCGTAACGGAAACCCACCACAATCCCTACACCTTACCATACGCCGTAGCCTACTCCTGGCCCGTATGCTGGCAATGACCCGTGAGTCAGCACGTAGACTGACCCTCCCACGTTTCCGTACCCTCACCTGTGCCCTAAGCCTTGCCGTTCCCTCACCCTAACCCTAGCCAAGAACGGAAACCCACCAGCAGCCCTAAACCTTACCCTACACCGTAGCCTACTCCTGGCCCGTACGCTGGCACTGACCCTTGCGTCAGCACGTAGCCTGACCCTCCCACGTTTCCGTACCCTCACCTGTGCCGTAAGACTTTCTGTTCCCTAACACTAACCCTAGCCTGGAACGGAAACACACCATCAGCCCTACACCTAACCACCAAGACGTAGCCTAATCCTGGCCGGTACGCTGGCACTGACCCGTGCCTCAGCACGTATCCTGACACTCCCAAGTTTCCGTACCCTCACCTGGGCCCTAAGCCTTGCCGTTTCCTAACCCTAACCCTAGACCATGAACGGAAACCGACCACCAGCCCTACACCTTACCCTACGCCGTAGCCTACTCCTGGCCCGTATGCTGGCACTGACACGTGCGTCAGCATGTAGCCATACCCTCCCACGTTTCCGTACCCTCACCTGTGCCCTAAGCCTTGCCGTTCCCTAACCCTAAGCCTAGCCCGGAAGGGAAACCCACCACCAGCCCTACACCTTACCCCAAGCCGTAGCCTACTCCTGGCCCGTACGCTGGCACTGACCCGTGCGTCAGCAAGTAGCCTGACCCTCCCAAGTTTCCGTACCCTCACCTGTGCCCTAAGACTTGCTGTTCCCTAACACTAACCCTAGCCTGGAACGGAAAACCACCACCAGCCCTACACCTAACCACCAAGCCGTAGCCTACTCCTGGCCGGTATGCTGGCACTGACCCGTGCATCATCACGTAGCCTGACACTCCCACGTTTCCGTACCCTCACCTGTGCCCTAAGCTTTGCCGTTCCCTAACCCTAACTGTAGCCCGGAATGGAAACCCACCACCAGCCCTACAACTTACCCCCAAGCCGTAGCCTACTCGTGGTCCATACGCTGGCACTGACCTCTGCGTCAGCACGTAGCCTGACCTTCCCACGTTACCGTTACGTCACCTGTGCCCTAAGCCTTGCCGTTCCCTAACCGTAACCCTAGTACGGGACAGAAACACACCACAAGCCCTAAACATTACCCCCAAGCTGAAGCCTACTGCTGGCCCGTACGCTGGAACTGACACATGCGTCAGCATGTAGCCTGAACCTCCCACATTTCCGTACCATCTCCTGGGCCCTAAGCCTTGCAGTTCCCTAACCCTAACCCTAGCCCGGAACGGAAAACCACGACCAGCCCTAAACCATAACCTACGCCATACCCTACGCCTGGCCCATACGCTGGCACTGACCCGTGAATCAGCACGTAGCCTGACCCTCCCACGTTTCCGTACCCTCACCAGTGTCCTAAGCCTTGCAATTCCCTCACCCTAACCCTAGCCCGGAACGGAAACCCATCACCAGCCCTACAGCTTACCCCCAAGCCATAGCCTACTCGTGACCCATACGCTGGCACTGACCGGTGTGTCAGCATATAGCCTGACGAGGCACACCAGGGGAGGGCGGGCCGGCAGGGTAAGGCTGCCCAGGTCAGGTAATCCACAACCCTCAGGGAATCACATTGTTGAAAATGGACCCCGCTAAGGCAGAAGAAAGGCAAGGAAAAAAAGGACAAAATGCCATTTGCAGCACCGTAGTTGAGTCTAGAAGTAATCACGTGACTTGTAGTAAGTCAGAAAGTGGAAGACACATATCATATCATATCACTTATAGGTGTTACCTAAAAATGGATACGAGGGCAGATATTTCCATGGAGATGGGCAATCACAGATTCATTAAACAGACTTATGGTTCACCAATGGAAAGCTGTGAGGATTGGTTTCATTACGATATCGGGGTTAACAGACATATACAAACACAGGTGACATATATAATCACCAAAGACCTACAGAATACCAAGAGAGGACTACTCAATATTCTGTCATAACATACATGGGAAAAGGATCCCAGGAAGAACAGACATCTGTATATGTGTAAAAGAACCACATCTTCCACACCTACAACAAGCCAAACATTGTAATCAAACTTGCTGTAATAAAAAATAAAAAATTAAATTAAAAACACGAACAAGAAGTAGTGAGACAAACGTGAGGGGCTTTCTCCTGGCACATTCCATTCTAAATTCCAATCTAGAACACCACTTCCACTGAGGCTCTCTTGCCCTAGTAACCAGATTTGGTAAGGGAGAACTGCTGCCACATTGTGGCCGTTTCACACAACAGCAGCTTTAATCCCAGTGCTAATGGTCAGTTGATATTCAAAATCATTGCAGGCCTGTAAATGACACCTGCCCTGAAAACAAATCCTGGGGTCACATATCGACCAAAAAATTCAAAGGACGTCCATATTTCAAAACGACCGTTTCAAAAGGCATATTTTACGCACATTAGTGTTCTGCTTCTTTTCCTTTCTTTCCATTTTTGTTAAAAAACACGGTAATGGAAAAAGGCATCCCTCAGAATGGGCAAAAATCCTTGCAGACGAATCAATGGACAGAGGTTTAATCTCCAATATATATAAACAGCTCATGCAGCTTAATATTAAAAAACAAACAACCCCAAAAAAATGGGCAGAAGATCTAAAGAGACGTTTCTTCAAAGGAGACACAGAGATGGCCAAGACGCACGTGAAAAGCTGCTCAACAGCACTAATTATTAGAGAAATGCAAATCAATACTACAATGAGGTATCACCTCACACCTGTTAGAATCGGCATCATCAGGAAATCTACAAACAACCAATTCTGGGGATGGTGTGGACAAAAGGAGCCCTCTTCCACTATTGGTGGGAATGTAAATTGATACAGTAACTATGGAGAACAGTATGGAGTTTCCTTAAAAAAACTAGAAATAGAATTACCATCTGATCCAGCAATCCCACTTCTGTGCATATACCCAGAGAAAACCGTATTTCAAAAAGGCACATTCACCACAATGTTTGTTGCAGCACTATTTACAATAGCCAGGTAATGGAAGCAACCTAAATGCCCACAGACAGATGAATGGATAAAGATGTGGTACATATATAAAATGGAATATTACTCGGCCATAACAAGGAATGAAACTGGGTCATTTGTAGAGACATCGATGGATCGAGAGACTGTCATACAGAATGAAGTAAGTCAGAAAGAGGAAAACAAATATTGTATATTAATGCATATATGTGGAGCCTAAAAATGGTACAGATGAACTGGTTTGCAGGGAAGAAATAGAGACACAGAGGTAGAGAACAAACGTATGGACACCAAGTGTGGGAAGCCATGGGGTGGTGGTGGTGGGATGAGTTGGGAGTTTGGGATTGACCTGTATACATGTATATGCATAAAATACATAACTAATAATAACGTGCAGTATAAAAAAAATAAATAAAATTAAATTTCAAAATTTAAAAAAATAAAATTTAAAAATAAAACAGAAAAAAGTTCTTCCCATCACACAGATGTATTTATAGGAATGAATTATTTCCATGCTTATATCTATAAATACATAAAAGTAGAATAAAATCTAACTTGAATGATAAAAGAAAAAAAAAGTGAACCCACGAGTTATACAGAGGAAAACCCTACCACGGCACTTGCTCCAGCGGTAAACAATTCTGAAATTGTTCAGAGGTGGGGAACCTTCTCCCTTACAGCCAGCAACCCACCCCCCACGCAAGGAGCGTCCTCATTGCAAAGCTGGGGGACCGTGCTGAGGCATCTGTGAGTAAACGTGAGCTGAGCCCCAGGCCAGCTGCTGCTGAACTGTCCCTACCCTTTCCAGGTAAAACACCTGAATATGTACAAGGGCTTGAAAGCCTAGAGGAAGGACCGTGGAGCCACACCAGCGACAGCACGCAGGCCAACATGGTGCCTGCCGGCCAGCCAGGGTGGTCCTGGACCCTGGCGCTCTACCAGAAGCTTTCCATTGTCCTGCCTGAGATACCCCTCCTGTCCCGGCCCCCACTGCTTTTTTCCTTCCTCACCTCTGTCCAGAGAGAAATTCCAGCGGAAGGTATGGGTGACACATCCTCTTCTTTATAGGAGGCAGCCTGGCAACTCCTGCAGAAAGGCCAGCAGAACCCCACTCACACCGGGACACCCACAAAGCTGTGGCCCCTCACTCCCTCCCACCAGCACAGCCCCGAGACTGCTGACGGGGCAGAGAATATGGAGTCAGGCACAGCTTCAGGGGCTATTGCTGCCTGGAGCTCTGTTTATATTGACCTCAATGAGGCACACCTGGGGAGGGCGGGCCGGCAGGGTAAGGCTGCCCAGGTCAGCTAATCCACAACCCTCAGGGAATCACATTGTTGAAAATGGACCCCGCTAAGGCAGAAGAGAAGCCAAGGGAAAAAAGGACACAATGCCATTTGCAGCACCGTAGATGAGTCTAGAAGTAATCACGTAACTTGTAGTAAGTCAGAAAGTGAAAGGCACATATCATATCATATCGCTTATAGGTGTTACCTAAAAATGGATACCAGGGCAGATATTTCCACGGAGAAGGGCAATCACAGATTCATTAAACAAACTTATGGTTCACCAATGGAAAGGTGTGAGGATTGGTTTCATTACGATATCGGGGTTAACAGACATATACAAACACAGGTGACATATATAATCACCAAAGACCTACAGAATACCAAGAGAGGACTACTCAACATTCTGTCATAACGTACATGGGAGAAGGATCCCAGGAAGAACAGACATGTGTATATGTGTAAAAGAACCACATCTTCCACACCTACAACAAGCCAAACATTGTAATCAAACTTGCTGTAATAAAAAATAAAAAATTAATTTAAAAACACGAACAAGAAGTAGTGAGACAAACGTGAGGGGCTTTCTCCTGGCACATTCCATTCTAAACTCCAATCTAGAACACCACTTCCACTGAGGCTCTCTTGCCTTAGTAACCAGATTTGGTAAGGGTGAACTGCTGCCACCTAGTGGCCGTTTCACACAACAGCAGCTTTAATCCCAGCGCTAATGGTCAGTTGATATTCAAAATCATTGCAGGCCTATAAATGACACCTGCCCTGAAAACAAATCCTGGGGTCACATATCGACCAAAATATTCAAAGGACGTCCATATTTCAAAACGACCGTTTCAAAAGGCATATTTTACGCACATTAGTGTTCTGCTTCTTTTCCTTTCTTTCCTTTTTTTGTTAAAAAAAACGGGAATGGAAAAAAGCATCCGTCAGAATGGGCGAAAATCGTTGCAGACGAATCAATGGACAGAGGTTTAATCTCCAATATATATAAACAGCTCATGCAGCTTAATATTAAAAAAACAAACAACCCCAAAAAAAATGGGCAGACGATCTAAAGAGACGTTTCTTCAAAGGAGACACAGAGATGGCTAAGACGCACATGAAAAGCTGCTCAACAGCACTAATTATTAGAGAAATACAAATCAAAACTACAATGAGGTTTCACCTCACACCTGTAAGAATCGGCATCATCAGAAAATCTACAAACAACCAATTCTGGGGAGGGTGTGGACAAAAGGAGCCCTCTTCCACTATTGGTGGGAATGTAAATTGATACAGTCACTATGGAGAACAGTATGGAGTTTCCTTAAAAAAACTAGAAATAGAATTACCATCTGATCCAGCAATCGCACTTCTGGGCATATACGCAGAGAAAACCGTAAATCAAAAAGGCACATTCACCACAATGTTCATTGCAGCACTATTTACAATAGCCAGGTAATGGACACAACCTAATTGCCCACAGACAGATGAATGGATATAGAGGTGGTACATATATGAAATGGAATATTACTCGGCCACAAAAAGGAATGAAACTGGGTCATTTGTAGAGACATCGATGGATCGAGAGACTGTCATACAGAATGAAGTAAGTCAGAAAGAGGAAAACAAATATTGTATATTAATGCATATATGAGGAGCCTAAAAATGGTACAGATGAACTGGTTTGCAGGGAAGAAATAGAGACACAGAGGTAGAGAACAAATGTATGGACACCAAGTGTGGGAAGCCATGGGGTGGTGGTGGTGGGATGAGTTGGGAGTTTGGGATTCACCTGTGTACATGTATATGCATAAAATACATAACTAATAATAATGTGCTGTATAAAAAAATAAATAAAATTAAATTTCAAAGTTTAAAAAAATAAAATTGAAAAATAAAACAGAAAAAAGTTCTTCCCGTCACACAGATGTATTTATAGGAATGAATTATTTCCATGCTTATATCTATAAATACATAAAAGAGGAATAACATCTAACTTGAAACATAAAAGAAAAAAAAAGTGAACCCACGAGTTATACAGAGGAAAACCCTATCACGGCACTGGCTCCAGTGGTAAACAATTCTGAAATTGGTCAGAGGTGGGGAACCATCTCCCATACAGCCAGCAACCCAACCCCCACACAAGGAGCGTCCTCATTGCAAAGCTGGGGGACCGTGACGAGGCATCTGTGAGTAAACGTGAGCTGAGCCCCAGGCCAGCTGCTGCTGAACTGTTCCCACCCTTTCCAGGTAAAACACCTGAATATGTACAAGGGCTTGAAAGCCTAGAGGAAGGACCGTGGAGCCACACCAGCGACAGCACGCAGGCCAACTTGGTGCCTGCAGGCCAGCCAGCGTGGTCCTGGACCCTGGCGCTCTTCCAGAAGCTTTCCATTGCCCTGCCTGAGATACCCCTCCTGTCCCGCCCCCCACTGCTTTTTTCCTTCCTCACCTCTGTCCGGAGAGAAATTCCAGCGGAAGGTATGGGTGACACATCCTCTTCTTTACAGGCGGCAGCCTGGCAACTCCTGCAGAAAGGCCAGCAGAACCCCACTCACACCGGGCCACCCACAAAGCTGTGGCCCCTCACTCCCTCCCACCAGTACAGCCCCGAGACTGCTGACGGGGCAGAGAATATGGAGTCAGGCACAGCTTCAGGGGCTATTGCTGCCTGGAGCTCTGTTTATATTGACCTCAACGAGGCACACCTGGGGAGGGCGGGCCGGCAGGGTAAGGCTGCCCAGGTCAGCTAATCCACAACCCTCAGGGAATCACATTGTTGAAAATGGAGCCCGCTAAGGCAGAAGAGAAGCCAAGGGAAAAAAGGACACAATGCCATTTGCAGCACCGTAGATGAGTCTAGAAGTAATCACGTGACTTGTAGTAAGTCAGAAAGTGAAAGACACATATCATATCATATCACTTATAGGTGTTACCTAAAAATGGATACCAGGGCAGATATTTCCACGGAGAAGGGCAATCACAGATTCATTAAACAAACTTATGGTTCACCAATGGAAAGGTGTGAGGATTGGTTTCATTACGATATCGGGGTTAACAGACATATACAAACACAGGTGACATATATAATCACCAAAGACCTACAGAATACCAAGAGAGGACTACTCAACATTCTGTCATAACGTACATGGGAAAAGGATCCCAAGAAGAACAGTCATCTGTATATGTGTAAAAGAACCACATCTTCCACACCTACAACAAGCCAAACATTGTAATCAAACTTGCTGTAATAAAAAATAAAAACTTAAATTAAAAACACGAACAAGAAGTAGTGAGACAAACGTGAGGGGCTTTCTCCTGGCACATTCCATTCTAAACTCCAATCTAGAACACCACTTCCACTGAGGCTCTCTTGCCCTAGTAACCAGATTTGGTAAGGGTGAACTGCTGCCACCTTGTGGCCGTTTCACACAACAGCAGCTTTAATCCCAACGCTAATGGTCAGTTGATATTCAAAATCATTGCAGGCCTGTAAATGACACCTGCCCTGAAAACAAATCCTGGGGTCACATATCGACCAAAAATTTCAAAGGACGTCCATATTTCAAAACGACCGTTTCAAAAGGCATATTTTACGCACATTCGTGTTCTGCTTCTTTTCCTTTCTTTCCTTTTTTGTTAAAAAACACGGGAATGGAAAAAGGCATCCCTCAGAATGGGCGAAAATCGTTGCAGACGAATCAATGGACAGAGGTTTAATCTCCAATATATATAAACAGCTCATGCAGCTTAATATTAAGAAAACAAACAACCCAAAAAAAATGGGCAGAAGATCTAAAGAGACGTTTCTTCAAAGGAGACACAGAGATGGCCAAGACGCACATGAAAAGCTGCTCAACAGCACTAATTATTAGAGAAATGCAAATCAAAACTACAATGAGGTATCACCTCACACCTGTTAGAATCGGCATCATCAGAAAATCTACAAACAACCAATTCTGGGGAGGGTGTGGACAAAAGGAGCCCTCTTCCACTATTGGTGGGAATGTAAATTGATACAGTCCCTATGGAGAACAGTATGGAGTTTCCTTAAAATAACTAGAAATAGAATTACCATCTGATCCAGCAATCCCACTTCTGGGCATATACCCAGAGAAAACCGTATTTCAAAAAGGCACATTCACCACAATGTTCGTTGCAGCACTATTTACAATAGCCAGGTAATGGAAGCAACCTAAATGCCCACAGACAGATGAATGGATAAAGATGTGGTACATATATAAAATGGAATATGACTCGGCCATAAAAAGGAATGAAACTGGGTCATTTGTAGAGACATCGATGGATCGAGAGACTGTCATACAGAATGAAGTAAGTCAGAAAGAGGAAAACAAATATTGTATATTAATGCATATATGTGGAGCCTAAAAATGGTACAGATGAACTGGTTTGCAGGGAAGAAATAGAGACACAGAGGTAGAGAACAAACGTATGGACACCAAGTGTGGGAAGCCATGGGGTGGTGGTGGTGGGATGAGTTGGGAGTTTGGGATTGACCTGTATACATGTATATGCATAAAATACATAACTAATAATAACGTGCTGTATAAAAAAATAAATAAAATTTCAAAATTTTAAAAAATAAAATTTAAAAATAAAACAGAAAAAAGTTCTTCCCGTCACACAGATGTATTTATAGGAATGAATTATTTCCATGCTTATATCTATAAATACATAAAAGAGGAATAACATCTAACTTGAAACATAAAAGAAAAAAAAAGTGAACCCACGAGTTATACAGAGGAAAACCCTATCACGGCACTGGCTCCAGTGGTAAACAATTCTGAAATTGGTCAGAGGTGGGGAACCATCTCCCATACAGCCAGCAACCCAACCCCCACGCAAGGAGCGTCCTCATTGCAAAGCTGGGGGACCGTGCCGAGGCATCTGTGAGTAAACGTGAGCTGAGCCCCAGGCCAGCTGCTGCTGAACTGTTCCCACCCTTTCCAGGTAAAACACCTGAATATGTACAAGGGCTTGAAAGCCTAGAGGAAGGACGGTGGAGCCACACCAGCGACAGCACGCAGGCCAACTTGGTGCCTGCAGGCCAGCCAGCGTGGTCCTGGACCCTGGCGCTCTTCCAGAAGCTTTCCATTGCCCTGCCTGAGATACCCCTCCTGTCCCGGCCCCCACTGCTTTTTTCCTTCCTCACCTCTGTCCGGAGAGAAATTCCAGCGGAAGGTATGGGTGACACATCCTCTTCTTTACAGGCGGCAGCCTGGCAACTCCTGCAGAAAGGCCAGCAGAACCCCACTCACACCGGGCCACCCACAAAGCTGTGGCCCCTCACTCCCTCCCACCAGCACAGCCCCGAGACTGCTGACGGGGCAGAGAATATGGAGTCAGGCACAGCTTCAGGGGCTATTGCTGCCTGGAACTCTGTTTATATTGACCTCAACGAGGCACACCTGGGGAGGGCGGGCCGGCAGGGTAAGGCTGCCCAGGTCAGCTAATCCACAACCCTCAGGGAATCACATTGTTGAAAATGGACCCCGCTAAGGCAGAAGAGAAGCCAAGGGAAAAAAGGACACAATGCCATTTGCAGCACCGTAGATGAGTCTAGAAGTAATCACGTGACTTGTAGTAAGTCAGAAAGTGAAAGACACATATCATATCATATCACTTATAGGTGTTACCTAAAAATGGATACCAGGGCAGATATTTCCACGGAGAAGGGCAATCACAGATTCATTAAACAAACTTATGGTTCACCAATGGAAAGGTGTGAGGATTGTTTTCATTACGATATCGGGGTTAACAGACATATACAAACACAGGTGACATATATAATCACCAAAGACCTACAGAATACCAAGAGAGGACTACTCAACATTCTGTCATAACGTACATGGGAAAAGGATCCCAAGAAGAACAGTCATCTGTATATGTGTAAAAGAACCACATCTTCCACACCTACAACAAGCCAAACATTGTAATCAAACTTGCTGTAATAAAAAATAAAAACTTAAATTAAAAACACGAACAAGAAGTAGTGAGACAAACGTGAGGGGCTTTCTCCTGGCACATTCCATTCTAAACTCCAATCTAGAACACCACTTCCACTGAGGCTCTCTTGCCCTAGTAACCAGATTTGGTAAGGGTGAACTGCTGCCACCTTGTGGCCGTTTCACACAACAGCAGCTTTAATCCCAACGCTAATGGTCAGTTGATATTCAAAATCATTGCAGGCCTGTAAATGACACCTGCCCTGAAAACAAATCCTGGGGTCACATATCGACCAAAAATTTCAAAGGACGTCCATATTTCAAAACGACCGTTTCAAAAGGCATATTTTACGCACATTCGTGTTCTGCTTCTTTTCCTTTCTTTCCTTTTTTGTTAAAAAACACGGGAATGGAAAAAGGCATCCCTCAGAATGGGCGAAAATCGTTGCAGACGAATCAATGGACAGAGGTTTAATCTCCAATATATATAAACAGCTCATGCAGCTTCATATTAAGAAAACAAACAACCCAAAAAAAATGGGCAGAAGATCTAAAGAGACGTTTCTTCAAAGGAGACACAGAGATGGCCAAGACGCACATGAAAAGCTGCTCAACAGCACTAATTATTAGAGAAATGCAAATCAAAACTACAATGAGGTATCACCTCACACCTGTTAGAATCGGCATCATCAGAAAATCTACAAACAACCAATTCTGGGGAGGGTGTGGACAAAAGGAGCCCTCTTCCACTATTGGTGGGAATGTAAATTGATACAGTCCCTATGGAGAACAGTATGGAGTTTCCTTAAAATAACTAGAAATAGAATTACCATCTGATCCAGCAATCCCACTTCTGGGCATATACCCAGAGAAAACCGTATTTCAAAAAGGCACATTCACCACAATGTTCGTTGCAGCACTATTTACAATAGCCAGGTAATGGAAGCAACCTAAATGCCCACAGACAGATGAATGGATAAAGATGTGGTACATATATAAAATGGAATATGACTCGGCCATAAAAAGGAATGAAACTGGGTCATTTGTAGAGACATCGATGGATCGAGAGACTGTCATACAGAATGAAGTAAGTCAGAAAGAGGAAAACAAATATTGTATATTAATGCATATATGTGGAGCCTAAAAATGGTACAGATGAACTGGTTTGCAGGGAAGAAATAGAGACACAGAGGTAGAGAACAAACGTATGGACACCAAGTGTGGGAAGCCATGGGGTGGTGGTGGTGGGATGAGTTGGGAGTTTGGGATTGACCTGTATACATGTATATGCATAAAATACATAACTAATAATAACGTGCTGTATAAAAAAATAAATAAAATTTCAAAATTTTAAAAAATAAAATTTAAAAATAAAACAGAAAAAAGTTCTTCCCGTCACACAGATGTATTTATAGGAATGAATTATTTCCATGCTTATATCTATAAATACATAAAAGAGGAATAACATCTAACTTGAAACATAAAAGAAAAAAAAAGTGAACCCACGAGTTATACAGAGGAAAACCCTATCACGGCACTGGCTCCAGTGGTAAACAATTCTGAAATTGGTCAGAGGTGGGGAACCATCTCCCATACAGCCAGCAACCCAACCCCCACGCAAGGAGCGTCCTCATTGCAAAGCTGGGGGACCGTGCCGAGGCATCTGTGAGTAAACGTGAGCTGAGCCCCAGGCCAGCTGCTGCTGAACTGTTCCCACCCTTTCCAGGTAAAACACCTGAATATGTACAAGGGCTTGAAAGCCTAGAGGAAGGACCGTGGAGCCACACCAGCGACAGCACGCAGGCCAACTTGGTGCCTGCAGGCCAGCCAGCGTGGTCCTGGACCCTGGCGCTCTTCCAGAAGCTTTCCATTGCCCTGCCTGAGATACCCCTCCTGTCCCGGCCCCCACTGCTTTTTTCCTTCCTCACCTCTGTCCGGAGAGAAATTCCAGCGGAAGGTATGGGTGACACATCCTCTTCTTTACAGGCGGCAGCCTGGCAACTCCTGCAGAAAGGCCAGCAGAACCCCACTCACACCGGGCCACCCACAAAGCTGTGGCCCCTCCCTCCCTCCCACCAGCACAGCCCCGAGACTGCTGACGGGGCAGAGAATATGGAGTCAGGCACAGCTTCAGGGGCTATTGCTGCCTGGAGCTCTGTTTATATTGACCTCAACGAGGCACACCTGGGGAGGGCGGGCCGGCAGGGTAAGGCTGCCCAGGTCAGCTAATCCACAACCCTCAGGGAATCACATTGTTGAAAATGGACCCCGCTAAGGCAGAAGAGAAGCCAAGGGAAAAAAGGACACAATGCCATTTGCAGCACCGTAGATGAATCTAGAAGTAATCACGTGACTTGTAGTAAGTCAGAAAGTGAAAGACACATATCATATCATATCACTTATAGGTGTTACCTAAAAATGGATACCAGGGCAGATATTTCCACGGAGAAGGGCAATCACAGATTCATTAAACAAACTTATGGTTCACCAATGGAAAGGTGTGAGGATTGGTTTCATTACGATATCGGGGTTAACAGACATATACAAACACAGGTGACATATATAATCACCAAAGACCTACAGAATACCAAGAGAGGACTACTCAACATTCTGTCATAACGTACATGGGAAAAGGATCCCAAGAAGAACAGTCATCTGTATATGTGTAAAAGAACCACATCTTCCACACCTACAACAAGCCAAACATTGTAATCAAACTTGCTGTAATAAAAAATAAAAACTTAAATTAAAAACACGAACAAGAAGTAGTGAGACAAACGTGAGGGGCTTTCTCCTGGTACATTCCATTCTAAACTCCAATCTAGAACACCACTTCCACTGAGGCTCTCTTGCCCTAGTAACCAGATTTGGTAAGGGTGAACTGCTGCCACCTTGTGGCCGTTTCACACAACAGCAGCTTTAATCCCAACGCTAATGGTCAGTTGATATTGAAAATCATTGCAGGCCTGTAAATGACACCTGCCCTGAAAACAAATCCTGGGGTCACATATCGACCAAAAATGTCAAAGGACGTCCATATTTCAAAACGACCGTTTCAAAAGGCATATTTTACGCACATTCGTGTTCTGCTTCTTTTCCTTTCTTTCCTTTTTTGTTAAAAAACACGGGAATGGAAAAAGGCATCCCTCAGAATGGGCGAAAATCGTTGCAGACGAATCAATGGACAGAGGTTTAATCTCCAATATATATAAACAGCTCATGCAGCTTAATATTAAAAAAAACAAACAACCCAAAAAAAATGGGCAGAAGATCTAAAGAGACGTTTCTTCAAAGGAGACACAGAGATGGCCAAGACGCACATGAAAAGCTGCTCAACAGCACTAATTATTAGAGAAATGCAAATCAAAACTACAATGAGGTATCACCTCACACCTGTTAGAATCGGCATCATCAGAAAATCTACAAACAACCAATTCTGGGGAGGGTGTGGACAAAAGGAGCCCTCTTCCACTATTGGTGGGAATGTAAATTGATACAGTCCCTATGGAGAACAGTATGGAGTTTCCTTAAAAAAACTAGAAATAGAATTACCATCTGATCCAGCAATCCCACTTCTGGGCATATACCCAGAGAAAACCGGATTTCAAAAAGGCACATTCACCACAATGTTCGTTGCAGCACTATTTACAATAGCCAGGTAATGGAAGCAACCTAAATGCCCACAGACAGATGAATGGATAAAGATGTGGTACATATATAAAATGGAATATGACTCGGCCATAAAAAGGAATGAAACTGGGTCATTTGTAGAGACATCGATGGATCGAGAGACTGTCATACAGAATGAAGTAAGTCAGAAAGAGGAAAACAAATATTGTATATTAATGCATATATGTGGAGCCTAAAAATGGTACAGATGAACTGGTTTGCAGGGAAGAAATAGAGACACAGAGGTAGAGAACAAACGTATGGACACCAAGTGTGGGAAGCCATGGGGTGGTGGTGGTGGGATGAGTTGGGAGTTTGGGATTGACCTGTATACATGTATATGCATAAAATACATAACTAATAATAACGTGCTGTATAAAAAAATAAATAAAATTTCAAAATTTTAAAAAATAAAATTTAAAAATAAAACAGAAAAAAGTTCTTCCCGTCACACAGATGTATTTATAGGAATGAATTATTTCCATGCTTATATCTATAAATACATAAAAGAGGAATAACATCTAACTTGAAACATAAAAGAAAAAAAAAGTGAACCCACGAGTTATACAGAGGAAAACCCTATCACGGCACTGGCTCCAGTGGTAAACAATTCTGAAATTGGTCAGAGGTGGGGAACCATCTCCCATACAGCCAGCAACCCAACCCCCACGCAAGGAGCGTCCTCATTGCAAAGCTGGGGGACCGTGCCGAGGCATCTGTGAGTAAACGTGAGCTGAGCCCCAGGCCAGCTGCTGCTGAACTGTTCCCACCCTTTCCAGGTAAAACACCTGAATATGTACAAGGGCTTGAAAGCCTAGAGGAAGGACCGTGGAGCCACACCAGCGACAGCACGCAGGCCAACTTGGTGCCTGCAGGCCAGCCAGCGTGGTCCTGGACCCTGGCGCTCTTCCAGAAGCTTTCCATTGCCCTGCCTGAGATACCCCTCCTGTCCCGGCCCCCACTGCTTTTTTCCTTCCTCACCTCTGTCCGGAGAGAAATTCCAGCGGAAGGTATGGGTGACACATCCTCTTCTTTACAGGCGGCAGCCTGGCAACTCCTGCAGAAAGGCCAGCAGAACCCCACTCACACCGGGCCACCCACAAAGCTGTGGCCCCTCACTCCCTCCCACCAGCACAGCCCCGAGACTGCTGACGGGGCAGAGAATATGGAGTCAGGCACAGCTTCAGGGGCTATTGCTGCCTGGAGCTCTGTTTATATTGACCTCAACGAGGCACACCTGGGGAGGGCGGGCCGGCAGGGTAAGGCTGCCCAGGTCAGCTAATCCACAACCCTCAGGGAATCACATTGTTGAAAATGGACCCCGCTAAGGCAGAAGAGAAGCCAAGGGAAAAAAGGACACAATGCCATTTGCAGCACCGTAGATGAGTCTAGAAGTAATCACGTGACTTGTAGTAAGTCAGAAAGTGAAAGACACATATCATATCATATCACTTATAGGTGTTACCTAAAAATGGATACCAGGGCAGATATTTCCACGGAGAAGGGCAATCACAGATTCATTAAACAAACTTATGGTTCACCAATGGAAAGGTGTGAGGATTGGTTTCATTACGATATCGGGGTTAACAGACATATACAAACACAGGTGACATATATAATCACCAAAGACCTACAGAATACCAAGAGAGGACTACTCAACATTCTGTCATAACGTACATGGGAAAAGGATCCCAAGAAGAACAGTCATCTGTATATGTGTAAAAGAACCACATCTTCCACACCTACAACAAGCCAAACATTGTAATCAAACTTGCTGTAATAAAAAATAAAAACTTAAATTAAAAACACGAACAAGAAGTAGTGAGACAAACGTGAGGGGCTTTCTCCTGGTACATTCCATTCTAAACTCCAATCTAGAACACCACTTCCACTGAGGCTCTCTTGCCCTAGTTAACCAGATTTGGTAAGGGTGAACTGCTGCCACCTTGTGGCCGTTTCACACAACAGCAGCTTTAATCCCAACGCTAATGGTCAGTTGATATTCAAAATCATTGCAGGCCTGTAAATGACACCTGCCCTGAAAACAAATCCTGGGGTCACATATCGACCAAAAATGTCAAAGGACGTCCATATTTCAAAACGACCGTTTCAAAAGGCATATTTTACGCACAGTAGTGTTCTGCTTCTTTTCCTTTCTTTCCTTTTTTGTTAAAAAACACGGGAATGGAAAAAGGCATCCCTCAGAATGGGCGAAAATCGTTGCAGACGAATCAATGGACAGAGGTGTAATCTCCAATATATATAAACAGCTCATGCAGCTTAATATTAAAAAAACAAACAACCCAAAAAAAATGGGCAGAAGATCTAAAGAGACGTTTCTTCAAAGGAGACACAGAGATGGCCAAGACGCACATGAAAAGCTGCTCAACAGCACTAATTATTAGAGAAATGCAAATCAAAACTACAATGAGGTATCACCTCACACCTGTTAGAATCGGCATCATCAGAAAATCTACAAACAACCAATTCTGGGGAGGGTGTGGACAAAAGGAGCCCTCTTCCACTATTGGTGGGAATGTAAATTGATACAGTCCCTATGGAGAACAGTATGGAGTTTCCTTAAAAAAACTAGAAATAGAATTACCATCTGATCCAGCAATCCCACTTCTGGGCATATACCCAGAGAAAACCGTATTTCAAAAAGGCACATTCACCACAATGTTCGTTGCAGCACTATTTACAATAGCCAGGTAATGGAAGCAACCTAAATGCCCACAGACAGATGAATGGATAAAGATGTGGTACATATATAAAATGGAATATGACTCGGCCATAAAAAGGAATGAAACTGGGTCATTTGTAGAGACATCGATGGATCGAGAGACTGTCATACAGAATGAAGTAAGTCAGAAAGAGGAAAACAAATATTGTATATTAATGCATATATGTGGAGCATAAAAATGGTACAGATGAACTGGTTTGCAGGGAAGAAATAGAGACACAGAGGTAGAGAACAAACGTATGGACACCAAGTGTGGGAAGCCATGGGGTGGTGGTGGTGGGATGAGTTGGGAGTTTGGGATTGACCTGTATACATGTATATGCATAAAATACATAACTAATAATAACGTGCTGTATAAAAAAATAAATAAAATTTCAAAATTTTAAAAAATAAAATTTAAAAATAAAACAGAAAAAAGTTCTTCCCGTCACACAGATGTATTTATAGGAATGAATTATTTCCATGCTTATATCTATAAATACATAAAAGAGGAATAACATCTAACTTGAAACATAAAAGAAAAAAAAAGTGAACCCACGAGTTATACAGAGGAAAACCCTATCACGGCACTGGCTCCAGTGGTAAACAATTCTGAAATTGGTCAGAGGTGGGGAACCATCTCCCATACAGCCAGCAACCCAACCCCCACGCAAGGAGCGTCCTCATTGCAAAGCTGGGGGACCGTGCCGAGGCATCTGTGAGTAAACGTGAGCTGAGCCCCAGGCCAGCTGCTGCTGAACTGTTCCCACCCTTTCCAGGTAAAACACCTGAATATGTACAAGGGCTTGAAAGCCTAGAGGAAGGACCGTGGAGCCACACCAGCGACAGCACGCAGGCCAACTTGGTGCCTGCAGGCCAGCCAGCGTGGTCCTGGACCCTGGCGCTCTTCCAGAAGCTTTCCATTGCCCTGCCTGAGATACCCCTCCTGTCCCGGCCCCCACTGCTTTTTTCCTTCCTCACCTCTGTCCGGAGAGAAATTCCAGCGGAAGGTATGGGTGACACATCCTCTTCTTTACAGGCGGCAGCCTGGCAACTCCTGCAGAAAGGCCAGCAGAACCCCACTCACACCGGGCCACCCACAAAGCTGTGGCCCCTCACTCCCTCCCACCAGCACAGCCCCGAGACTGCTGACGGGGCAGAGAATATGGAGTCAGGCACAGCTTCAGGGGCTATTGCTGCCTGGAGCTCTGTTTATATTGACCTCAACGAGGCACACCTGGGGAGGGCGGGCCGGCAGGGTAAGGCTGCCCAGGTCAGCTAATCCACAACCCTCAGGGAATCACATTGTTGAAAATGGACCCCGCTAAGGCAGAAGAGAAGCCAAGGGAAAAAAGGACACAATGCCATTTGCAGCACCGTAGATGAGTCTAGAAGTAATCACGTGACTTGTAGTAAGTCAGAAAGTGAAAGACACATATCATATCATATCACTTATAGGTGTTACCTAAAAATGGATACCAGGGCAGATATTTCCACGGAGAAGGGCAATCACAGATTCATTAAACAAACTTATGGTTCACCAATGGAAAGGTGTGAGGATTGGTTTCATTACGATATCGGGGTTAACAGACATATACAAACACAGGTGACATATATAATCACCAAAGACCTACAGAATACCAAGAGAGGACTACTCAACATTCTGTCATAACGTACATGGGAAAAGGATCCCAAGAAGAACAGTCATCTGTATATGTGTAAAAGAACCACATCTTCCACACCTACAACAAGCCAAACATTGTAATCAAACTTGCTGTAATAAAAAATAAAAACTTAAATTAAAAACACGAACAAGAAGTAGTGAGACAAACGTGAGGGGCTTTCTCCTGGCACATTCCATTCTAAACTCCAATCTAGAACACCACTTCCACTGAGGCTCTCTTGCCCTAGTAACCAGATTTGGTAAGGGTGAACTGCTGCCACCTTGTGGCCGTTTCACACAACAGCAGCTTTAATCCCAACGCTAATGGTCAGTTGATATTCAAAATCATTGCAGGCCTGTAAATGACACCTGCCCTGAAAACAAATCCTGGGGTCACATATCGACCAAAAATTTCAAAGGACGTCCATATTTCAAAACGACCGTTTCAAAAGGCATATTTTACGCACATTCGTGTTCTGCTTCTTTTCCTTTCTTTCCTTTTTTGTTAAAAAACACGGGAATGGAAAAAGGCATCCCTCAGAATGGGCGAAAATCGTTGCAGACGAATCAATGGACAGAGGTGTAATCTCCAATATATATAAACAGCTCATGCAGCTTAATATTAAAAAAACAAACAACCCAAAAAAAATGGGCAGAAGATCTAAAGAGACGTTTCTTCAAAGGAGACACAGAGATGGCCAAGACGCACATGAAAAGCTGCTCAACAGCACTAATTATTAGAGAAATGCAAATCAAAACTACAATGAGGTATCACCTCACACCTGTTAGAATCGGCATCATCAGAAAATCTACAAACAACCAATTCTGGGGAGGGTGTGGACAAAAGGAGCCCTCTTCCACTATTGGTGGGAATGTAAATTGATACAGTCCCTATGGAGAACAGTATGGAGTTTCCTTAAAAAAACTAGAAATAGAATTACCATCTGATCCAGCAATCCCACTTCTGGGCATATACCCAGAGAAAACCGTATTTCAAAAAGGCACATTCACCACAATGTTCGTTGCAGCACTATTTACAATAGCCAGGTAATGGAAGCAACCTAAATGCCCACAGACAGATGAATGGATAAAGATGTGGTACATATATAAAATGGAATATGACTCGGCCATAAAAAGGAATGAAACTGGGTCATTTGTAGAGACATCGATGGATCGAGAGACTGTCATACAGAATGAAGTAAGTCAGAAAGAGGAAAACAAATATTGTATATTAATGCATATATGTGGAGCCTAAAAATGGTACAGATGAACTGGTTTGCAGGGAAGAAATAGAGACACAGAGGTAGAGAACAAACGTATGGACACCAAGTGTGGGAAGCCATGGGGTGGTGGTGGTGGGATGAGTTGGGAGTTTGGGATTGACCTGTATACATGTATATGCATAAAATACATAACTAATAATAACGTGCTGTATAAAAAAATAAATAAAATTTCAAAATTTTAAAAAATAAAATTTAAAAATAAAACAGAAAAAAGTTCTTCCCGTCACACAGATGTATTTATAGGAATGAATTATTTCCATGCTTATATCTATAAATACATAAAAGAGGAATAACATCTAACTTGAAACATAAAAGAAAAAAAAAGTGAACCCACGAGTTATACAGAGGAAAACCCTATCACGGCACTGGCTCCAGTGGTAAACAATTCTGAAATTGGTCAGAGGTGGGGAACCATCTCCCATACAGCCAGCAACCCAACCCCCACGCAAGGAGCGTCCTCATTGCAAAGCTGGGGGACCGTGCCGAGGCATCTGTGAGTAAACGTGAGCTGAGCCCCAGGCCAGCTGCTGCTGAACTGTTCCCACCCTTTCCAGGTAAAACACCTGAATATGTACAAGGGCTTGAAAGCCTAGAGGAAGGACCGTGGAGCCACACCAGCGACAGCACGCAGGCCAACTTGGTGCCTGCAGGCCAGCCAGCGTGGTCCTGGACCCTGGCGCTCTTCCAGAAGCTTTCCATTGCCCTGCCTGAGATACCCCTCCTGTCCCGGCCCCCACTGCTTTTTTCCTTCCTCACCTCTGTCCGGAGAGAAATTCCAGCGGAAGGTATGGGTGACACATCCTCTTCTTTACAGGCGGCAGCCTGGCAACTCCTGCAGAAAGGCCAGCAGAACCCCACTCACACCGGGCCACCCACAAAGCTGTGGCCCCTCACTCCCTCCCACCAGCACAGCCCCGAGACTGCTGACGGGGCAGAGAATATGGAGTCAGGCACAGCTTCAGGGGCTATTGCTGCCTGGAGCTCTGTTTATATTGACCTCAACGAGGCACACCTGGGGAGGGCGGGCCGGCAGGGTAAGGCTGCCCAGGTCAGCTAATCCACAACCCTCAGGGAATCACATTGTTGAAAATGGACCCCGCTAAGGCAGAAGAGAAGCCAAGGGAAAAAAGGACACAATGCCATTTGCAGCACCGTAGATGAGTCTAGAAGTAATCACGTGACTTGTAGTAAGTCAGAAAGTGAAAGACACATATATCATATCACTTATAGGTGTTACCTAAAAATGGATACCAGGGCAGATATTTCCACGGAGAAGGGCAATCACAGATTCATTAAACAAACTTATGGTTCACCAATGGAAAGGTGTGAGGATTGGTTTCATTACGATATCGGGGTTAACAGACATATACAAACACAGGTGACATATATAATCACCAAAGACCTACAGAATACCAAGAGAGGACTACTCAACATTCTGTCATAACGTACATGGGAAAAGAATCCCAAGAAGAACAGTCATCTGTATATGTGTAAAAGAACCACATCTTCCACACCTACAACAAGCCAAACATTGTAATCAAACTTGCTGTAATAAAAAATAAAAACTTAAATTAAAAACACGAACAAGAAGTAATGAGACAAACGTGAGGGGCTTTCTCCTGGTACATTCCATTCTAAACTCCAATCTAGAACACCACTTCCACTGAGGCTCTCTTGCCCTAGTAACCAGATTTGGTAAGGGTGAACTGCTGCCACCTTGTGGCCGTTTCACACAACAGCAGCTTTAATCCCAACGCAAATGGTCAGTTGATATTCAAAATCATTGCAGGCCTGTAAATGACACCTGCCCTGAAAACAAATCCTGGGGTCACATATCGACCAAAAATTTCAAAGGACGTCCATATTTCAAAACCACCGTTTCAAAAGGCATATTTTACGCACATTCGTGTTCTGCTTCTTTTCCTTTCTTTCCTTTTTTGTTAAAAAACACGGGAATGGAAAAAGGCATCCCTCAGAATGGGCGAAAATCGTTGCAGACGAATCAATGGACAGAGGTGTAATCTCCAATATATATAAACAGCTCATGCAGCTTAATATTAAAAAAACAAACAACCCAAAAAAAATGGGCAGAAGATCTAAAGAGACGTTTCTTCAAAGGAGACACAGAGATGGCCAAGACGCACAAGAAAAGCTGCTCAACAGCACTAATTATTAGAGAAATGCAAATCAAAACTACAATGAGGTATCACCTCACACCTGTTAGAATCGGCATCATCAGAAAATCTACAAACAACCAATTCTGGGGAGGGTGTGGACAAAAGGAGCCCTCTTCCACTATTGGTGGGAATGTAAATTGATACAGTCCCTATGGAGAACAGTATGGAGTTTCCTTAAAATAACTAGAAATAGAATTACCATCTGATCCAGCAATCCCACTTCTGGGCATATACCCAGAGAAAACCGTATTTCAAAAAGGCACATTCACCACAATGTTCGTTGCAGCACTATTTACAATAGCCAGGTAATGGAAGCAACCTAAATGCCCACAGACAGATGAATGGATAAAGATGTGGTACATATATAAAATGGAATATGACTCGGCCATAAAAAGGAATGAAACTGGGTCATTTGTAGAGACATCGATGGATCGAGAGACTGTCATACAGAATGAAGTAAGTCAGAAAGAGGAAAACAAATATTGTATATTAATGCATATATGTGGAGCCTAAAAATGGTACAGATGAACTGGTTTGCAGGGAAGAAATAGAGACACAGAGGTAGAGAACAAACGTATGGACACCAAGTGTGGGAAGCCATGGGGTGGTGGTGGTGGGATGAGTTGGGAGTTTGGGATTGACCTGTATACATGTATATGCATAAAATACATAACTAATAATAACGTGCTGTATAAAAAAATAAATAAAATTTCAAAATTTTAAAAAATAAAATTTAAAAATAAAACAGAAAAAAGTTCTTCCCGTCACACAGATGTATTTATAGGAATGAATTATTTCCATGCTTATATCTATAAATACATAAAAGAGGAATAACATCTAACTTGAAACATAAAAGAAAAAAAAAGTGAACCCACGAGTTATACAGAGGAAAACCCTATCACGGCACTGGCTCCAGTGGTAAACAATTCTGAAATTGGTCAGAGGTGGGGAACCATCTCCCATAGAGCCAGCAACCCAACCCCCACGCAAGGAGCGTCCTCATTGCAAAGCTGGGGGACCGTGCCGAGGCATCTGTGAGTAAACGTGAGCTGAGCCCCAGGCCAGCTGCTGCTGAACTGTTCCCACCCTTTCCAGGTAAAACACCTGAATATGTACAAGGGCTTGAAAGCCTAGAGGAAGGACCGTGGAGCCACACCAGCGACAGCACGCAGGCCAACTTGGTGCCTGCAGGCCAGCCAGCGTGGTCCTGGACCCTGGCGCTCTTCCAGAAGCTTTCCATTGCCCTGCCTGAGATACCCCTCCTGTCCCGGCCCCCACTGCTTTTTTCCTTCCTCACCTCTGTCCGGAGAGAAATTCCAGCGGAAGGTATGGGTGACACATCCTCTTCTTTACAGGCGGCAGCCTGGCAACTCCTGCAGAAAGGCCAGCAGAACCCCACTCACACCGGGCCACCCACAAAGCTGTGGCCCCTCACTCCCTCCCACCAGCACAGCCCCGAGACTGCTGACGGGGCAGAGAATATGGAGTCAGGCACAGCTTCAGGGGCTATTGCTGCCTGGAGCTCTGTTTATATTGACCTCAACGAGGCACACCTGGGGAGGGCGGGCCGGCAGGGTAAGGCTGCCCAGGTCAGCTAATCCACAACCCTCAGGGAATCACATTGTTGAAAATGGACCCCGCTAAGGCAGAAGAGAAGCCAAGGGAAAAAAGGACACAATGCCATTTGCAGCACCGTAGATGAGTCTAGAAGTAATCACGTGACTTGTAGTAAGTCAGAAAGTGAAAGACACATATCATATCATATCACTTATAGGTGTTACCTAAAAATGGATACCAGGGCAGATATTTCCACGGAGAAGGGCAATCACAGATTCATTAAACAAACTTATGGTTCACCAATGGAAAGGTGTGAGGATTGGTTTCATTACGATATCGGGGTTAACAGACATATACAAACACAGGTGACATATATAATCACCAAAGATCTACAGAATACCAAGAGAGGACTACTCAACATTCTGTCATAACGTACATGGGAAAAGGATCCCAAGAAGAACAGTCATCTGTATATGTGTAAAAGAACCACATCTTCCACACCTACAACAAGCCAAACATTGTAATCAAACTTGCTGTAATAAAAAATAAAAACTTAAATTAAAAACACGAACAAGAAGTAATGAGACAAACGTGAGGGGCTTTCTCCTGGTACATTCCATTCTAAACTCCAATCTAGAACACCACTTCCACTGAGGCTCTCTTGCCCTAGTAACCAGATTTGGTAAGGGTGAACTGCTGCCACCTTGTGGCCGTTTCACACAACAGCAGCTTTAATCCCAACGCTAATGGTCAGTTGATATTCAAAATCATTGCAGGCCTGTAAATGACACCTGCCCTGAAAACAAATCCTGGGGTCACATATCGACCAAAAATTTCAAAGGACGTCCATATTTCAAAACCACCGTTTCAAAAGGCATATTTTACGCACATTCGTGTTCTGCTTCTTTTCCTTTCTTTCCTTTTTTGTTAAAAAACACGGGAATGGAAAAAGGCATCCCTCAGAATGGGCGAAAATCGTTGCAGACGAATCAATGGACAGAGGTGTAATCTCCAATATATATAAACAGCTCATGCAGCTTAATATTAAAAAAACAAACAACCCAAAAAAAATGGGCAGAAGATCTAAAGAGACGTTTCTTCAAAGGAGACACAGAGATGGCCAAGACGCACATGAAAAGCTGCTCAACAGCACTAATTATTAGAGAAATGCAAATCAAAACTACAATGAGGTATCACCTCACACCTGTTAGAATCGGCATCATCAGAAAATCTACAAACAACCAATTCTGGGGAGGGTGTGGACAAAAGGAGCCCTCTTCCACTATTGGTGGGAATGTAAATTGATACAGTCCCTATGGAGAACAGTATGGAGTTTCCTTAAAATAACTAGAAATAGAATTACCATCTGATCCAGCAATCCCACTTCTGGGCATATACCCAGAGAAAACCGTATTTCAAAAAGGCACATTCACCACAATGTTCGTTGCAGCACTATTTACAATAGCCAGGTAATGGAAGCAACCTAAATGCCCACAGACAGATGAATGGATAAAGATGTGGTACATATATAAAATGGAATATGACTCGGCCATAAAAAGGAATGAAACTGGGTCATTTGTAGAGACATCGATGGATCGAGAGACTGTCATACAGAATGAAGTAAGTCAGAAAGAGGAAAACAAATATTGTCTATTAACGCATATATGTGGAGCCTAAAAATGGTACAGATGAACTGGTTTGCAGGGAAGAAATAGAGACACAGAGGTAGAGAACAAACGTATGGACACCAAGTGTGGGAAGCCATGGGGTGGTGGTGGTGGGATGAGTTGGGAGTTTGGGATTGACCTGTATACATGTATATGCATAAAATACATAACTAATAATAACGTGCTGTATAAAAAAATAAATAAAATTTCAAAATTTTAAAAAATAAAATTTAAAAATAAAACAGAAAAAAGTTCTTCCCGTCACACAGATGTATTTATAGGAATGAATTATTTCCATGCTTATATCTATAAATACATAAAAGAGGAATAACATCTAACTTGAAACATAAAAGAAAAAAAAAGTGAACCCACGAGTTATACAGAGGAAAACCCTATCACGGCACTTGCTCCAGTGGTAAACAATTCTGAAATTGGTCAGAGGTGGGGAACCATCTCCCATAGAGCCAGCAACCCAACCCCCACGCAAGGAGCGTCCTCATTGCAAAGCTGGGGGACCATGCCGAGGCATCTGTGAGTAAACGTGAGCTGAGCCCCAGGCCAGCTGCTGCTGAACTGTTCAATCCCTTTCCAGGTAAAACACCTGAATATGTACAAGGGCTTGAAAGCCTAGAGGAAGGACCGTGGAGCCACACCAGCGACAGCACGCAGGCCAACTTGGTGCCTGCAGGCCAGCCAGCGTGGTCCTGGACCCTGGCGCTCTTCCAGAAGCTTTCCATTGCCCTGCCTGAGATACCCCTTCTGTCCCGGCCCCCACTGCTTTTTTCCTTCCTCACCTCTGTCCGGAGAGAAATTCCAGCGGAAGGTATGGGTGACACATCCTCTTCTTTACAGGCGGCAGCCTGGCAACTCCTGCAGAAAGGCCAGCAGAACCCCACTCACACCGGGCCACCCACAAAGCTGTGGCCCCTCACTCCCTCCCACCAGCACAGCCCCGAGACTGCTGACGGGGCAGAGAATATGGAGTCAGGCACAGCTTCAGGGGCTATTGCTGCCTGGAGCTCTGTTTATATTGACCTCAACGAGGCACACCTGGGGAGGGTGGGCCGGCAGGGTAAGGCTGCCCAGGTCAGCTAATCCACAACCCTCAGGGAATCACATTGTTGAAAATGGACCCCGCTAAGGCAGAAGAGAAGCCAAGGGAAAAAAGGACACAATGCCATTTGCAGCACCGTAGATGAGTCTAGAAGTAATCACGTGACTTGTAGTAAGTCAGAAAGTGAAAGACACATATCATATCATATCACTTATATGTGTTACCTAAAAATGGATACCAGGGCAGATATTTCCACGGAGAAGGGCAATCACAGATTCATTAAACAAACTTATGGTTCACCAATGGAAAGGTGTGAGGATTGGTTTCATTACGATATCGGGGTTAACAGACATATACAAACACAGGTGACATATATAATCACCAAAGACCTACAGAATACCAAGAGAGGACTACTCAACATTCTGTCATAACGTACATGGGAAAAGGATCCCAAGAAGAACAGTCATCTGTATATGTGTAAAAGAACCACATCTTCCACACCTACAACAAGCCAAACATTGTAATCAAACTTGCTGTAATAAAAAATAAAAAAATTAAATTAAAAACACGAACAAGAAGTAGTGAGACAAACGTGAGGGGCTTTCTCCTGGCACATTCCATTCTAAACTCCAATCTAGAACACCACTTCCACTGAGGCTCTCTTGCCCTAGTAACCAGATTTGGTAAGGGTGAACTGCTGCCACCTTGTGGCCGTTTCACACAACAGCAGCTTTAATCCCAACGCTAATGGTCAGTTGATATTCAAAATCATTGCAGGCCTGTAAATGACACCTGCCCTGAAAACAAATCCTGGGGTCACATATCGACCAAAAATTTCAAAGGACGTCCATATTTCAAAACGACCGTTTCAAAAGGCATATTTTACGCACATTAGTGTTCTGCTTCTTTTCCTTTCTTTCCTTTTTTGTTAAAAAACACGGGAATGGAAAAAGGCATCCCTCAGAATGGGCGAAAATCGTTGCAGACGAATCAATGGACACAGGTTTAATCTCCAATATATATAAACAGCTCATGCAGCTTAATATTAAGAAAACAAACAACCCAAAAAAATGGGCAGAAGATCTAAAGAGACGTTTCTTCAAAGGAGACACAGAGATGGCCAAGACGCACATGAAAAGCTGCTCAACAGCACTAATTATTAGAGAAATGCAAATCAAAACTACAATGAGGTATCACCTCACACCTGTTAGAATCGGCATCATCAGAAAATCTACAAACAACCAATTCTGGGGAGGGTGTGGACAAAAGGAGCCCTCTTCCACTATTGGTGGGAATGTAAATTGATACAGTCACTATGGAGAACAGTATGGAGTTTCCTTAAAAAAACTAGAAATAGAATTACCATCTGATCCAGCAATCCCACTTCTGGGCATATACCCAGAGAAAACCGTATTTCAAAAAGGCACATTCACCACAATGTTCGTTGCAGCACTATTTACAATAGCCAGGTAATGGAAGCAACCTAAATGCCCACAGACAGATGAATGGATAAAGATGCGGTACATATATAAAATGGAATATGACTCGGCCATAAAAAGGAATGAAACTGGGTCATTTGTAGAGACATCGATGGATCGAGAGACTGTCATACAGAATGAAGTAAGTCAGAAAGAGGAAAACAAATATTGTATATTAATGCATATATGTGGAGCCTAAAAATGGTACAGATGAACTGGTTTGCAGGGAAGAAATAGAGACACAGAGGTAGAGAACAAACGTATGGACACCAAGTGTGGGAAGCCATGGGGTGGTGGTGGTGGGATGAGTTGGGAGTTTGGGATTGACCTGTATACATGTATATGCATAAAATACATAACTAATAATAACGTGCTGTATAAAAAAATAAATAAAATTTCAAAATTTTAAAAAATAAAATTTAAAAATAAAACAGAAAAAAGTTCTTCCCGTCACACAGATGTATTTATAGGAATGAATTATTTCCATGCTTATATCTATAAATACATAAAAGAGGAATAACATCTAACTTGAAACATAAAAGAAAAAAAAAGTGAACCCACGAGTTATACAGAGGAAAACCCTATCACGGCACTGGCTCCAGTGGTAAACAATTCTGAAATTGGTCAGAGGTGGGGAACCATCTCCCATAGAGCCAGCAACCCAACCCCCACGCAAGGAGCGTCCTCATTGCAAAGCTGGGGGACCGTGCCGAGGCATCTGTGAGTAAACGTGAGCTGAGCCCCAGGCCAGCTGCTGCTGAACTGTTCCCACCCTTTCCAGGTAAAACACCTGAATATGTACAAGGGCTTGAAAGCCTAGAGGAAGGACCGTGGAGCCACACCAGCGACAGCACGCAGGCCAACTTGGTGCCTGCAGGCCAGCCAGCGTGGTCCTGGACCCTGGCGCTCTTCCAGAAGCTTTCCATTGCCCTGCCTGAGATACCCCTCCTGTCCTGGCCCCCACTGCTTTTTTCCTTCCTCACCTCTGTCCGGAGAGAAATTCCAGCGGAAGGTATGGGTGACACATCCTCTTCTTTACAGGCGGCAGCCTGGCAACTCCTGCAGAAAGGCCAGCAGAACCCCACTCACACCGGGCCACCCACAAAGCTGTGGCCCCTCACTCCCTCCCACCAGCACAGCCCCGAGACTGCTGACGGGGCAGAGAATATGGAGTCAGGCACAGCTTCAGGGGCTATTGCTGCCTGGAGCTCTGTTTATATTGACCTCAACGAGGCACACCTGGGGAGGGCGGGCCGGCAGGGTAAGGCTGCCCAGGTCAGCTAATCCACAACCCTCAGGGAATCACATTGTTGAAAATGGACCCCGCTAAGGCAGAAGAGAAGCCAAGGGAAAAAAGGACACAATGCCATTTGCAGCACCGTAGATGAGTCTAGAAGTAATCACGTGACTTGTAGTAAGTCAGAAAGTGAAAGACACATATCATATCATATCACTTATATGTGTTACCTAAAAATGGATACCAGGGCAGATATTTCCACGGAGAAGGGCAATCACAGATTCATTAAAAAAACTTATGGTTCACCAATGGAAAGGTGTGAGGATTGGTTTCATTACGATATCGGGGTTAACAGACATATACAAACACAGGTGACATATATAATCACCAAAGACCTACAGAATACCAAGAGAGGACTACTCAACATTCTGTCATAACGTACATGGGAAAAGGATCCCAAGAAGAACAGTCATCTGTATATGTGTAAAAGAACCACATCTTCCACACCTACAACAAGCCAAACATTGTAATCAAACTTGCTGTAATAAAAAATAAAAAAATTAAATTAAAAACACGAACAAGAAGTAGTGAGACAAACGTGAGGGGCTTTCTCCTGGCACATTCCATTCTAAACTCCAATCTAGAACACCACTTCCACTGAGGCTCTCTTGCCCTAGTAACCAGATTTGGTAAGGGTGAACTGCTGCCACCTTGTGGCCGTTTCACACAACAGCAGCTTTAATCCCAACGCTAATGGTCAGTTGATATTCAAAATCATTGCAGGCCTGTAAATGACACCTGCCCTGAAAACAAATCCTGGGGTCACATATCGACCAAAAATTTCAAAGGACGTCCATATTTCAAAACGACCGTTTCAAAAGGCATATTTTACGCACATTAGTGTTCTGCTTCTTTTCCTTTCTTTCCTTTTTTGTTAAAAAACACGGGAATGGAAAAAGGCATCCCTCAGAATGGGCGAAAATCGTTGCAGACGAATCAATGGACACAGGTTTAATCTCCAATATATATAAACAGCTCATGCAGCTTAATATTAAGAAAACAAACAACCCAAAAAAATGGGCAGAAGATCTAAAGAGACGTTTCTTCAAAGGAGACACAGAGATGGCCAAGACGCACATGAAAAGCTGCTCAACAGCACTAATTATTAGAGAAATGCAAATCAAAACTACAATGAGATATCACCTCACACCTGTTAGAATCGGCATCATCAGAAAATCTACAAACAACCAATTCTGGGGAGGGTGTGGACAAAAGGAGCCCTCTTCCACTATTGGTGGGAATGTAAATTGATACAGTCACTATGGAGAACAGTATGGAGTTTCCTTAAAAAAACTAGAAATAGAATTACCATCTGATCCAGCAATCCCACTTCTGGGCATATACCCAGAGAAAACCGTATTTCAAAAAGGCACATTCACCACAATGTTCGTTGCAGCACTATTTACAATAGCCAGGTAATGGAAGCAACCTAAATGCCCACAGACAGATGAATGGATAAAGATGTGGTACATATATAAAATGGAATATGACTCGGCCATAAAAAGGAATGAAACTGGGTCATTTGTAGAGACATCGATGGATCGAGAGACTGTCATACAGAATGAAGTAAGTCAGAAAGAGGAAAACAAATATTGTATATTAATGCATATATGTGGAGCCTAAAAATGGTACAGATGAACTGGTTTGCAGGGAAGAAATAGAGACACAGAGGTAGAGAACAAACGTATGGACACCAAGTGTGGGAAGCCATGGGGTGGTGGTGGTGGGATGAGTTGGGAGTTTGGGATTGACCTGTATACATGTATATGCATAAAATACATAACTAATAATAACGTGCTGTATAAAAAAATAAATAAAATTTCAAAATTTTAAAAAATAAAATTTAAAAATAAAACAGAAAAAAGTTCTTCCCGTCACACAGATGTATTTATAGGAATGAATTATTTCCATGCTTATATCTATAAATACATAAAAGAGGAATAACATCTAACTTGAAACATAAAAGAAAAAAAAAGTGAACCCACGAGTTATACAGAGGAAAACCCTATCACGGCACTGGCTCCAGTGGTAAACAATTCTGAAATTGGTCAGAGGTGGGGAACCATCTCCCATAGAGCCAGCAACCCAACCCCCACGCAAGGAGCGTCCTCATTGCAAAGCTGGGGGACCGTGCCGAGGCATCTGTGAGTAAACGTGAGCTGAGCCCCAGGCCAGCTGCTGCTGAACTGTTCCCACCCTTTCCAGGTAAAACACCTGAATATGTACAAGGGCTTGAAAGCCTAGAGGAAGGACCGTGGAGCCACACCAGCGACAGCACGCAGGCCAACTTGGTGCCTGCAGGCCAGCCAGCGTGGTCCTGGACCCTGGCGCTCTTCCAGAAGCTTTCCATTGCCCTGCCTGAGATACCCCTCCTGTCCCGGACCCCACTGCTTTTTTCCTTCCTCACCTCTGTCCGGAGAGAAATTCCAGCGGAAGGTATGGGTGACACATCCTCTTCTTTACAGGCGGCAGCCTGGCAACTCCTGCAGAAAGGCCAGCAGAACCCCACTCACACCGGGCCACCCACAAAGCTGTGGCCCCTCACTCCCTCCCACCAGCACAGCCCCGAGACTGCTGACGGGGCAGAGAATATGGAGTCAGGCACAGCTTCAGGGGCTATTGCTGCCTGGAGCTCTGTTTATATTGACCTCAACGAGGCACACCTGGGGAGGGCGGGCCGGCAGGGTAAGGCTGCCCAGGTCAGCTAATCCACAACCCTCAGGGAATCACATTGTTGAAAATGGACCCCGCTAAGGCAGAAGAGAAGCCAAGGGAAAAAAGGACACAATGCCATTTGCAGCACCGTAGATGAGTCTAGAAGTAATCACGTGACTTGTAGTAAGTCAGAAAGTGAAAGACACATATCATATCATATCACTTATAGGTGTTACCTAAAAATGGATACCAGGGCAGATATTTCCACGGAGAAGGGCAATCACAGATTCATTAAACAAACTTATGGTTCACCAATGGAAAGGTGTGAGGATTGGTTTCATTACGATATCGGGGTTAACAGACATATACAAACACAGGTGACATATATAATCACCAAAGACCTACAGAATACCAAGAGAGGACTACTCAACATTCTGTCATAACGTACATGGGAAAAGGATCCCAAGAAGAACAGTCATCTGTATATGTGTAAAAGAACCACATCTTCCACACCTACAACAAGCCAAACATTGTAATCAAACTTGCTGTAATAAAAAATAAAAACTTAAATTAAAAACACGAACAAGAAGTAGTGAGACAAACGTGAGGGGCTTTCTCCTGGTACATTCCATTCTAAACTCCAATCTAGAACACCACTTCCACTGAGGCTCTCTTGCCCTAGTAACCAGATTTGGTAAGGGTGAACTGCTGCCACCTTGTGGCCGTTTCACACAACAGCAGCTTTAATCCCAACGCTAATGGTCAGTTGATATTCAAAATCATTGCAGGCCTGTAAATGACACCTGCCCTGAAAACAAATCCTGGGGTCACATATCGACCAAAAATTTCAAAGGACGTCCATATTTCAAAACCACCGTTTCAAAAGGCATATTTTACGCACATTAGTGTTCTGCTTCTTTTCCTTTCTTTCCTTTTTTGTTAAAAAACACGGGAATGGAAAAAGGCATCCCTCAGAATGGGCGAAAATCGTTGCAGACGAATCAATGGACAGAGGTTTAATCTCCAATATATATAAACAGCTCATGCAGCTTAATATTAAAAAAAACAAACAACCCAAAAAAAATGGGCAGAAGATCTAAAGAGACGTTTCTTCAAAGGAGACACAGAGATGGCCAAGACGCACATGAAAAGCTGCTCAACAGCACTAATTATTAGAGAAATGCAAATCAAAACTACAATGAGGTATCACCTCACACCTGTTAGAATCGGCATCATCAGAAAATCTACAAACAACCAATTCTGGGGAGGGTGTGGACAAAAGGAGCCCTCTTCCACTATTGGTGGGAATGTAAATTGATACAGTCCCTATGGAGAACAGTATGGAGTTTCCTTAAAATAACTAGAAATAGAATTACCATCTGATCCAGCAATCCCACTTCTGGGCATATACCCAGAGAAAACCGTATTTCAAAAAGGCACATTCACCACAATGTTCGTTGCAGCACTATTTACAATAGCCAGGTAATGGAAGCAACCTAAATGCCCACAGACAGATGAATGGATAAAGATGTGGTACATATATAAAATGGAATATAACTCGGCCATAAAAAGGAATGAAACTGGGTCATTTGTAGAGACATCGATGGATCGAGAGACTGTCATACAGAATGAAGTAAGTCAGAAAGAGGAAAACAAATATTGTATATTAATGCATATATGTGGAGCCTAAAAATGGTACAGATGAACTGGTTTGCAGGGAAGAAATAGAGACACAGAGGTAGAGAACAAACGTATGGACACCAAGTGTGGGAAGCCATGGGGTGGTGGTGGTGGGATGAGTTGGGAGTTTGGGATTGACCTGTATACATGTATATGCATAAAATACATAACTAATAATAACGTGCTGTATAAAAAAATAAATAAAATTTCAAAATTTTAAAAAATAAAATTTAAAAATAAAACAGAAAAAAGTTCTTCCCGTCACACAGATGTATTTATAGGAATGAATTATTTCCATGCTTATATCTATAAATACATAAAAGAGGAATAACATCTAACTTGAAACATAAAAGAAAAAAAAAGTGAACCCACGAGTTATACAGAGGAAAACCCTATCACGGCACTGGCTCCAGTGGTAAACAATTCTGAAATTGGTCAGAGGTGGGGAACCATCTCCCATACAGCCAGCAACCCAACCCCCACGCAAGGAGTGTCCTCATTGCAAAGCTGGGGGACCGTGCCGAGGCATCTGTGAGTAAACGTGAGCTGAGCCCCAGGCCAGCTGCTGCTGAACTGTTCCCACCCTTTCCAGGTAAAACACCTGAATATGTACAAGGGCTTGAAAGCCTAGAGGAAGGACCGTGGAGCCACACCAGCGACAGCACGCAGGCCAACTTGGTGCCTGCAGGCCAGCCAGCGTGGTCCTGGACCCTGGCGCTCTTCCAGAAGCTTTCCATTGCCCTGCCTGAGATACCCCTCCTGTCCCGGACCCCACTGCTTTTTTCCTTCCTCACCTCTGTCCGGAGAGAAATTCCAGCGGAAGGTATGGGTGACACATCCTCTTCTTTACAGGCGGCAGCCTGGCAACTCCTGCAGAAAGGCCAGCAGAACCCCACTCACACCGGGCCACCCACAAAGCTGTGGCCCCTCACTCCCTCCCACCAGCACAGCCCCGAGACTGCTGACGGGGCAGAGAATATGGAGTCAGGCACAGCTTCAGGGGCTATTGCTGCCTGGAGCTCTGTTTATATTGACCTCAACAAGGCACACCTGGGGAGGGCGGGCCGGCAGGGTAAGGCTGCCCAGGTCAGCTAATCCACAACCCTCAGGGAATCACATTGTTGAAAATGGACCCCGCTAAGGCAGAAGAGAAGCCAAGGGAAAAAAGGACACAATGCCATTTGCAGCACCGTAGATGAGTCTAGAAGTAATCACGTGACTTGTAGTAAGTCAGAAAGTGAAAGACACATATCATATCATATCACTTATAGGTGTTACCTAAAAATGGATACCAGGGCAGATACTTCCACGGAGAAGGGCAATCACAGATTCATTAAACAAACTTATGGTTCACCAATGGAAAGGTGTGAGGATTGGTTTCATTACGATATCGGGGTTAACAGACATATACAAACACCGGTGACATATATAATCACCAAAGACCTACAGAATACCAAGAGAGGACTACTCAACATTCTGTCATAACGTACATGGGAAAAGGATCCCAAGAAGAACAGTCATCTGTATATGTGTAAAAGAACCACATCTTCCACACCTACAACAAGCCAAACATTGTAATCAAACTTGCTGTAATAAAAAATAAAAACTTAAATTAAAAACACGAACAAGAAGTAGTGAGACAAACGTGAGGGGCTTTCTCCTGGTACATTCCATTCTAAACTCCAATCTAGAACACCACTTCCACTGAGGCTCTCTTGCCCTAGTAACCAGATTTGGTAAGGGTGAACTGCTGCCACCTTGTGGCCGTTTCACACAACAGCAGCTTTAATCCCAACGCTAATGGTCAGTTGATATTCAAAATCATTGCAGGCCTGTAAATGACACCTGCCCTGAAAACAAATCCTGGGGTCACATATCGACCAAAAATTTCAAAGGACGTCCATATTTCAAAACCACCGTTTCAAAAGGCATATTTTACGCACATTAGTGTTCTGCTTCTTTTCCTTTCTTTCCTTTTTTGTTAAATAACACAGGAATGGAAAAAGGCATCCCTCAGAATGGGCGAAAATCGTTGCAGACGAATCAATGGACAGAGGTTTAATCTCCAATATATATAAACAGCTCATGCAGCTTAATATTAAAAAAACAAACAACCCAAAAAAAATGGGCAGAAGATCTAAAGAGACGTTTCTTCAAAGGAGACACAGAGATGGCCAAGACGCACATGAAAAGCTGCTCAACAGCACTAATTATTAGAGAAATGCAAATCAAAACTACAATGAGGTATCACCTCACACCTGTTAGAATCGGCATCATCAGAAAATCTACAAACAACCAATTCTGGGGAGGGTGTGGACAAAAGGAGCCCTCTTCCACTATTGGTGGGAATGTAAATTGATACAGTCCCTATGGAGAACAGTATGGAGTTTCCTTAAAATAACTAGAAATAGAATTACCATCTGATCCAGCAATCCCACTTCTGGGCATATACCCAGAGAAAACCGTATTTCAAAAAGGCACATTCACCACAATGTTCGTTGCAGCACTATTTACAATAGCCAGGTAATGGAAGCAACCTAAATGCCCACAGACAGATGAATGGATAAAGATGTGGTACATATATAAAATGGAATATGACTCGGCCATAAAAAGGAATGAAACTGGGTCATTTGTAGAGACATCGATGGATCGAGAGACTGTCATACAGAATGAAGTAAGTCAGAAAGAGGAAAACAAATATTGTATATTAATGCATATATGTGGAGCCTAAAAATGGTACAGATGAACTGGTTTGCAGGGAAGAAATAGAGACACAGAGGTAGAGAACAAACGTATGGACACCAAGTGTGGGAAGCCATGGGGTGGTGGTGGTGGGATGAGTTGGGAGTTTGGGATTGACCTGTATACATGTATATGCATAAAATACATAACTAATAATAACGTGCTGTATAAAAAAATAAATAAAATTTCAAAATTTTAAAAAATAAAATTTAAAAATAAAACAGAAAAAAGTTCTTCCCGTCACACAGATGTATTTATAGGAATGAATTATTTCCATGCTTATATCTATAAATACATAAAAGAGGAATAACATCTAACTTGAAACATAAAAGAAAAAAAAAGTGAACCCACGAGTTATACAGAGGAAAACCCTATCACGGCACTGGCTCCAGTGGTAAACAATTCTGAAATTGGTCAGAGGTGGGGAACCATCTCCCATAGAGCCAGCAACCCAACCCCCACGCAAGGAGCGTCCTCATTGCAAAGCTGGGGGACCGTGCCGAGGCATCTGTGAGTAAACGTGAGCTGAGCCCCAGGCCAGCTGCTGCTGAACTGTTCCCACCCTTTCCAGGTAAAACACCTGAATATGTACAAGGGCTTGAAAGCCTAGAGGAAGGACCGTGGAGCCACACCAGCGACAGCACGCAGGCCAACTTGGTGCCTGCAGGCCAGCCAGCGTGGTCCTGGACCCTGGCGCTCTTCCAGAAGCTTTCCATTGCCCTGCCTGAGATACCCCTCCTGTCCCGGCCCCCACTGCTTTTTTCCTTCCTCACCTCTGTCCGGAGAGAAATTCCAGCGGAAGGTATGGGTGACACATCCTCTTCTTTACAGGCGGCAGCCTGGCAACTCCTGCAGAAAGGCCAGCAGAACCCCACTCACACCGGGCCACCCACAAAGCTGTGGCCCCTCACTCCCTCCCACCAGCACAGCCCCGAGACTGCTGACGGGGCAGAGAATATGGAGTCAGGCACAGCTTCAGGGGCTATTGCTGCCTGGAGCTCTGTTTATATTGACCTCAACGAGGCACACCTGGGGAGGGCGGGCCGGCAGGGTAAGGCTGCCCAGGTCAGCTAATCCACAACCCTCAGGGAATCACATTGTTGAAAATGGACCCCGCTAAGGCAGAAGAGAAGCCAAGGGAAAAAAAGGACACAATGCCATTTGCAGCACCGTAGATGAGTCTAGAAGTAATCACGTGACTTGTAGTAAGTCAGAAAGTGAAAGACACATATCATATCATATCACTTATAGGTGTTACCTAAAAATGGATACCAGGGCAGATATTTCCACGGAGAAGGGCAATCACAGATTCATTAAACAAACTTATGGTTCACCAATGGAAAGGTGTGAGGATTGGTTTCATTACGATATCGGGGTTAACAGACATATACAAACACCGGTGATATATATAATCACCAAAGACCTACAGAATACCAAGAGAGGACTACTCAACATTCTGTCATAACGTACATGGGAAAAGGATCCCAAGAAGAACAGTCATCTGTATATGTGTAAAAGAACCACATCTTCCACACCTACAACAAGCCAAACATTGTAATCAAACTTGCTGTAATAAAAAATAAAAAAAAATTAAATTAAAAACACGAACAAGAAGTAGTGAGACAAACGTGAGGGGCTTTCTCCTGGTACATTCCATTCTAAACTCCAATCTAGAACACCACTTCCACTGAGGCTCTCTTGCCCTAGTAACCAGATTTGGTAAGGGTGAACTGCTGCCACCTTGTGGCCGTTTCACACAACAGCAGCTTTAATCCCAACGCTAATGGTCAGTTGATATTCAAAATCATTGCAGGCCTGTAAATGACACCTGCCCTGAAAACAAATCCTGGGGTCACATATCGACCAAAAATTTCAAAGGACGTCCATATTTCAAAACGACCGTTTCAAAAGGCATATTTTACGCACATTAGTGTTCTGCTTCTTTTCCTTTCTTTCCTTTTTTGTTAAAAAACACGGGAATGGAAAAAGGCATCCCTCAGAATGGGCGAAAATCGTTGCAGACGAATCAATGGACACAGGTTTAATCTCCAATATATATAAACAGCTCATGCAGCTTAATATTAAAAAAACAAACAACCCAAAAAAAATGGGCAGAAGATCTAAAGAGACGTTTCTTCAAAGGAGACACAGAGATGGCCAAGACGCACATGAAAAGCTGCTCAACAGCACTAATTATTAGAGAAATGCAAATCAAAACTACAATGAGGTATCACCTCACACCTGTTAGAATCGGCATCATCAGAAAATCTACAAACAACCAATTCTGGGGAGGGTGTGGACAAAAGGAGCCCTCTTCCACTATTGGTCGGAATGTAAATTGATACAGTCACTATGGAGAACAGTATGGAGTTTCCTTAAAAAAACTAGAAATAGAATTACCATCTGATCCAGGAATCCCACTTCTGGGCATATACCCAGAGAAAACCGTATTTCAAAAAGGCACATTCACCACAATGTTCGTTGCAGCACTATTTACAATAGCCAAGTAATGGAAGCAACCTAAATGCCCACAGACAGATGAATGGATAAAGATGTGGTACATATATAAAATGGAATATGACTCGGCCATAAAAAGGAATGAAACTGGGTCATTTGTAGAGACATCGATGGATCGAGAGACTGTCATACAGAATGAAGTAAGTCAGAAAGAGGAAAACAAATATTGTATATTAATGCATATATGTGGAGCCTAAAAATGGTACAGATGAACTGGTTTGCAGGGAAGAAATAGAGACACAGAGGTAGAGAACAAACGTATGGACACCAAGTGTGGGAAGCCATGGGGTGGTGGTGGTGGGATGAGTTGGGAGTTTGGGATTGACCTGTATACATGTATATGCATAAAATACATAACTAATAATAACGTGCTGTATAAAAAAATAAAATTTCAAAATTTTAAAAAATAAAATTTAAAAATAAAACAGAAAAAAGTTCTTCCCGTCACACAGATGTATTTATAGGAATGAATTATTTCCATGCTTATATCTATAAATACATAAAAGAGGAATAACATCTAACTTGAAACATAAAAGAAAAAAAAAGTGAACCCACGAGTTATACAGAGGAAAACCCTATCACGGCACTGGCTCCAGTGGTAAACAATTCTGAAATTGGTCAGAGGTGGGGAACCATCTCCCATACAGCCAGCAACCCAACCCCCACGCAAGGAGCGTCCTCATTGCAAAGCTGGGGGACCGTGCCGAGGCATCTGTGAGTAAACGTGAGCTGAGCCCCAGGCCAGCTGCTGCTGAACTGTTCCCACCCTTTCCAGGTAAAACACCTGAATATGTACAAGGGCTTGAAAGCCTAGAGGAAGGACCGTGGAGCCACACCAGCGACAGCACGCAGGCCAACTTGGTGCCTGCAGGCCAGCCAGCGTGGTCCTGGACCCTGGCGCTCTTCCAGAAGCTTTCCATTGCCCTGCCTGAGATACCCCTCCTGTCCCGGCCCCCACTGCTTTTTTCCTTCCTCACCTCTGTCCGGAGAGAAATTCCAGCGGAAGGTATGGGTGACACATCCTCTTCTTTACAGGCGGCAGCCTGGCAACTCCTGCAGAAAGGCCAGCAGAACCCCACTCACACCGGGCCACCCACAAAGCTGTGGCCCCTCACTCCCTCCCACCAGCACAGCCCCGAGACTGCTGACGGGGCAGAGAATATGGAGTCAGGCACAGCTTCAGGGGCTATTGCTGCCTGGAGCTCTGTTTATATTGACCTCAACGAGGCACACCTGGGGAGGGCGGGCCGGCAGGGTAAGGCTGCCCAGGTCAGCTAATCCACAACCCTCAGGGAATCACATTGTTGAAAATGGAGCCCGCTAAGGCAGAAGAGAAGCCAAGGGAAAAAAGGACACAATGCCATTTGCAGCACCGTAGATGAGTCTAGAAGTAATCACGTGACTTGTAGTAAGTCAGAAAGTGAAAGACACATATCATATCATATCACTTATAGGTGTTACCTAAAAATGGATACCAGGGCAGATATTTCCACGGAGAAGGGCAATCACAGATTCATTAAACAAACTTATGTTTCACCAATGGAAAGGTGTGAGGATTGGTTTCATTACGATATCGGGGTTAACAGACATATACAAACACAGGTGACATATATAATCACCAAAGACCTACAGAATACCAAGAGAGGACTACTCAACATTCTGTCATAACGTACATGGGAAAAGGATCCCAAGAAGAACAGTCATCTGTATATGTGTAAAAGAACCACATCTTCCACACCTACAACAAGCCAAACATTGTAATCAAACTTGCTGTAATAAAAAATAAAAACTTAAATTAAAAACACGAACAAGAAGTAGTGAGACAAACGTGAGGGGCTTTCTCCTGGTACATTCCATTCTAAACTCCAATCTAGAACACCACTTCCACTGAGGCTCTCTTGCCCTAGTAACCAGATTTGGTAAGGGTGAACTGCTGCCACCTTGTGGCCGTTTCACACAACAGCAGCTTTAATCCCAACGCTAATGGTCAGTTGATATTCAAAATCATTGCAGGCCTGTAAATGACACCTGCCCTGAAAACAAATCCTGGGGTCACATATCGACCAAAAATTTCAAAGGACGTCCATATTTCAAAACGACCGTTTCAAAAGGCATATTTTACGCACATTAGTGTTCTGCTTCTTTTCCTTTCTTTCCTTTTTTGTTAAAAAACACGGGAATGGAAAAAGGCATCCCTCAGAATGGGCGAAAATCGTTGCAGACGAATCAATGGACACAGGTTTAATCTCCAATATATATAAACAGCTCATGCAGCTTAATATTAAGAAAACAAACAACCCAAAAAAATGGGCAGAAGATCTAAAGAGACGTTTCTTCAAAGGAGACACAGAGATGGCCAAGACGCACATGAAAAGCTGCTCAACAGCACTAATTATTAGAGAAATGCAAATCAAAACTACAATGAGGTATCACCTCACACCTGTTAGAATCGGCATCATCAGAAAATCTACAAACAACCAATTCTGGGGAGGGTGTGGACAAAAGGAGCCCTCTTCCACTATTGGTGGGAATGTAAATTGATACAGTCACTATGGAGAACAGTATGGAGTTTCCTTAAAAAAACTAGAAATAGAATTACCATCTGATCCAGCAATCCCACTTCTGGGCATATACCCAGAGAAAACCGTATTTCAAAAAGGCACATTCACCACAATGTTCGTTGCAGCACTATTTACAATAGCCAGGTAATGGAAGCAACCTAAATGCCCACAGACAGATGAATGGATAAAGATGTGGTACATATATAAAATGGAATATGACTCGGCCATAAAAAGGAATGAAACTGGGTCATTTGTAGAGACATCGATGGATCGAGAGACTGTCATACAGAATGAAGTAAGTCAGAAAGAGGAAAACAAATATTGTATATTAATGCATATATGTGGAGCCTAAAAATGGTACAGATGAACTGGTTTGCAGGGAAGAAATAGAGACACAGAGGTAGAGAACAAACGTATGGACACCAAGTGTGGGAAGCCATGGGGTGGTGGTGGTGGGATGAGTTGGGAGTTTGGGATTGACCTGTATACATGTATATGCATAAAATACATAACTAATAATAACGTGCTGTATAAAAAAATAAATAAAATTTCAAAATTTTAAAAAATAAAATTTAAAAATAAAACAGAAAAAAGTTCTTCCCGTCACACAGATGTATTTATAGGAATGAATTATTTCCATGCTTATATCTATAAATACATAAAAGAGGAATAACATCTAACTTGAAACATAAAAGAAAAAAAAAGTGAACCCACGAGTTATACAGAGGAAAACCCTATCACGGCACTGGCTCCAGTGGTAAACAATTCTGAAATTGGTCAGAGGTGGGGAACCATCTCCCATACAGCCAGCAACCCAACCCCCACGCAAGGAGCGTCCTCATTGCAAAGCTGGGGGACCGTGCCGAGGCATCTGTGAGTAAACGTGAGCTGAGCCCCAGGCCAGCTGCTGCTGAACTGTTCCCACCCTTTCCAGGTAAAACACCTGAATATGTACAAGGGCTTGAAAGCCTAGAGGAAGGACCGTGGAGCCACACCAGCGACAGCACGCAGGCCAACTTGGTGCCTGCAGGCCAGCCAGCGTGGTCCTGGACCCTGGCGCTCTTCCAGAAGCTTTCCATTGCCCTGCCTGAGATACCCCTCCTGTCCCGGCCCCCACTGCTTTTTTCCTTCCTCACCTCTGTCCGGAGAGAAATTCCAGCGGAAGGTATGGGTGACACATCCTCTTCTTTACAGGCGGCAGCCTGGCAACTCCTGCAGAAAGGCCAGCAGAACCCCACTCACACCGGGCCACCCACAAAGCTGTGGCCCCTCACTCCCTCCCACCAGCACAGCCCCGAGACTGCTGACGGGGCAGAGAATATGGAGTCAGGCACAGCTTCAGGGGCTATTGCTGCCTGGAGCTCTGTTTATATTGACCTCAACGAGGCACACCTGGGGAGGGCGGGCCGGCAGGGTAAGGCTGCCCAGGTCAGCTAATCCACAACCCTCAGGGAATCACATTGTTGAAAATGGACCCCGCTAAGGCAGAAGAGAAGCCAAGGGAAAAAAGGACACAATGCCATTTGCAGCACCGTAGATGAGTCTAGAAGTAATCACGTGACTTGTAGTAAGTCAGAAAGTGAAAGACACATATCATATCATATCACTTATAGGTGTTACCTAAAAATGGATACCAGGGCAGATATTTCCACGGAGAAGGGCAATCACAGATTCATTAAACAAACTTATGGTTCACGAATGGAAAGGTGTGAGGATTGGTTTCATTACGATATCGGGGTTAACAGACATATACAAACACAGGTGACATATATAATCACCAAACACCTACAGAATACCAAGAGAGGACTACTCAACATTCTGTCATAACGTACATGGGAAAAGGATCCCAAGAAGAACAGTCATCTGTATATGTGTAAAAGAACCACATCTTCCACACCTACAACAAGCCAAACATTGTAATCAAACTTGCTGTAATAAAAAATAAAAACTTAAATTAAAAACACGAACAAGAAGTAGTGAGACAAACGTGAGGGGCTTTCTCCTGGTACATTCCATTCTAAACTCCAATCTAGAACACCACTTCCACTGAGGCTCTCTTGCCCTAGTAACCAGATTTGGTAAGGGTGAACTGCTGCCACCTTGTGGCCGTTTCACACAACAGCAGCTTTAATCCCAACGCTAATGGTCAGTTGATATTCAAAATCATTGCAGGCCTGTAAATGACACCTGCCCTGAAAACAAATCCTGGGGTCACATATCGACCAAAAATTTCAAAGGACGTCCATATTTCAAAACGACCGTTTCAAAAGGCATATTTTACGCACATTAGTGTTCTGCTTCTTTTCCTTTCTTTCCTTTTTTGTTAAAAAACACGGGAATGGAAAAAGGCATCCCTCAGAATGGGCGAAAATCGTTGCAGACGAATCAATGGACAGAGGTTTAATCTCCAATATATATAAACAGCTCATGCAGCTTAATATTAAAAAAAACAAACAACCCAAAAAAAATGGGCAGAAGATCTAAAGAGACGTTTCTTCAAAGGAGACACAGAGATGGCCAAGACGCACATGAAAAGCTGCTCAACAGCACTAATTATTAGAGAAATGCAAATCAAAACTACAATGAGGTATCACCTCACACCTGTTAGAATCGGCATCATCAGAAAATCTACAAACAACCAATTCTGGGGAGGGTGTGGACAAAAGGAGCCCTCTTCCACTATTGGTGGGAATGTAAATTGATACAGTCCCTATGGAGAACAGTATGGAGTTTCCTTAAAATAACTAGAAATAGAATTACCATCTGATCCAGCAATCCCACTTCTGGGCATATACCCAGAGAAAACCGTATTTCAAAAAGGCACATTCACCACAATGTTCGTTGCAGCACTATTTACAATAGCCAGGTAATGGAAGCAACCTAAATGCCCACAGACAGATGAATGGATAAAGATGTGGTACATATATAAAATGGAATATTACTCGGCCATAAAAAGGAATGAAACTGGGTCATTTGTAGAGACATCGATGGATCGAGAGACTGTCATACAGAATGAAGTAAGTCAGAAAGAGGAAAACAAATATTGTATATTAATGCATATATGTGGAGCCTAAAAATGGTACAGATGAACTGGTTTGCAGGGAAGAAATAGAGACACAGAGGTAGAGAACAAACGTATGGACACCAAGTGTGGGAAGCCATGGGGTGGTGGTGGTGGGATGAGTTGGGAGTTTGGGATTGACCTGTATACATGTATATGCATAAAATACATAACTAATAATAACGTGCTGTATAAAAAAATAAATAAAATTTCAAAATTTTAAAAAATAAAATTTAAAAATAAAACAGAAAAAAGTTCTTCCCGTCACACAGATGTATTTATAGGAATGAATTATTTCCATGCTTATATCTATAAATACATAAAAGAGGAATAACATCTAACTTGAAACATAAAAGAAAAAAAAAGTGAACCCACGAGTTATACAGAGGAAAACCCTATCACGGCACTGGCTCCAGTGGTAAACAATTCTGAAATTGGTCAGAGGTGGGGAACCATCTCCCATACAGCCAGCAACCCAACCCCCACGCAAGGAGCGTCCTCATTGCAAAGCTGGGGGACCGTGCCGAGGCATCTGTGAGTAAACGTGAGCTGAGCCCCAGGCCAGCTGCTGCTGAACTGTTCCCACCCTTTCCAGGTAAAACACCTGAATATGTACAAGGGCTTGAAAGCCTAGAGGAAGGACCGTGGAGCCACACCAGCGACAGCACGCAGGCCAACTTGGTGCCTGCAGGCCAGCCAGCGTGGTCCTGGACCCTGGCGCTCTTCCAGAAGCTTTCCATTGCCCTGCCTGAGATACCCCTCCTGTCCCGGACCCCACTGCTTTTTTCCTTCCTCACCTCTGTCCGGAGAGAAATTCCAGCGGAAGGTATGGGTGACACATCCTCTTCTTTACAGGCGGCAGCCTGGCAACTCCTGCAGAAAGGCCAGCAGAACCCCACTCACACCGGGCCACCCACAAAGCTGTGGCCCCTCACTCCCTCCCACCAGCACAGCCCCGAGACTGCTGACGGGGCAGAGAATATGGAGTCAGGCACAGCTTCAGGGGCTATTGCTGCCTGGAGCTCTGTTTATATTGACCTCAACGAGGCACACCTGGGGAGGGCGGGCCGGCAGGGTAAGGCTGCCCAGGTCAGCTAATCCACAACCCTCAGGGAATCACATTGTTGAAAATGGACCCCGCTAAGGCAGAAGAGAAGCCAAGGGAAAAAAAGGACACAATGCCATTTGCAGCACCGTAGATGAGTCTAGAAGTAATCACGTGACTTGTAGTAAGTCAGAAAGTGAAAGACACATATCATATCATATCACTTATAGGTGTTACCTAAAAATGGATACCAGGGCAGATATTTCCACGGAGAAGGGCAATCACAGATTCATTAAACAAACTTATGGTTCACCAATGGAAAGGTGTGAGGATTGGTTTCATTACGATATCTGGGTTAACAGACATATACAAACACCGGTGATATATATAATCACCAAAGACCTACAGAATACCAAGAGAGGACTACTCAACATTCTGTCATAACGTACATGGGAAAAGGATCCCAAGAAGAACAGTCATCTGTATATGTGTAAAAGAACCACATCTTCCACACCTACAACAAGCCAAACATTGTAATCAAACTTGCTGTAATAAAAAATAAAAAAAAATTAAATTAAAAACACGAACAAGAAGTAGTGAGACAAACGTGAGGGGCTTTCTCCTGGTACATTCCATTCTAAACTCCAATCTAGAACACCACTTCCACTGAGGCTCTCTTGCCCTAGTAACCAGATTTGGTAAGGGTGAACTGCTGCCACCTTGTGGCCGTTTCACACAACAGCAGCTTTAATCCCAACGCTAATGGTCAGTTGATATTCAAAATCATTGCAGGCCTGTAAATGACACCTGCCCTGAAAACAAATCCTGGGGTCACATATCGACCAAAAATTTCAAAGGACGTCCATATTTCAAAACCACCGTTTCAAAAGGCATATTTTACGCACATTAGTGTTCTGCTTCTTTTCCTTTCTTTCCTTTTTTGTTAAATAACACAGGAATGGAAAAAGGCATCCCTCAGAATGGGCGAAAATCGTTGCAGACGAATCAATGGACACAGGTTTAATCTCCAATATATATAAACAGCTCATGCAGCTTAATATTAAAAAAACAAACAACCCCAAAAAAATGGGCAGAAGATCTAAAGAGACGTTTCTTCAAAGGAGACGCAGAGATGGCCAAGACGCACATGAAAAGCTGCTCAACAGCACTAATTATTAGAGAAATGCAAATCAAAACTACAATGAGGTATCACCTCACACCTGTTAGAATCGGCATCATCAGAAAATCTACAAACAACCAATTCTGGGGAGGGTGTGGACAAAAGGAGCCCTCTTCCACTATTGGTGGGAATGTAAATTGATACAGTCCCTATGGAGAACAGTATGGAGTTTCCTTAAAATAACTAGAAATAGAATTACCATCTGATCCAGCAATCCCACTTCTGGGCATATACCCAGAGAAAACCGTATTTCAAAAAGGCACATTCACCACAATGTTCGTTGCAGCACTATTTACAATAGCCAGGTAATGGAAGCAACCTAAATGCCCACAGACAGATGAATGGATAAAGATGTGGTACATATATAAAATGGAATATTACTCGGCCATAAAAAGGAATGAAACTGGGTCATTTGTAGAGACATCGATGGATCGAGAGACTGTCATACAGAATGAAGTAAGTCAGAAAGAGGAAAACAAATATTGTATATTAATGCATATATGTGGAGCCTAAAAATGGTACAGATGAACTGGTTTGCAGGGAAGAAATAGAGACACAGAGGTAGAGAACAAACGTATGGACACCAAGTGTGGGAAGCCATGGGGTGGTGGTGGTGGGATGAGTTGGGAGTTTGGGATTGACCTGTATACATGTATATGCATAAAATACATAACTAATAATAACGTGCTGTATAAAAAAATAAATAAAATTTCAAAATTTTAAAAAATAAAATTTAAAAATAAAACAGAAAAAAGTTCTTCCCGTCACACAGATGTATTTATAGGAATGAATTATTTCCATGCTTATATCTATAAATACATAAAAGAGGAATAACATCTAACTTGAAACATAAAAGAAAAAAAAAGTGAACCCACGAGTTATACAGAGGAAAACCCTATTACGGCACTGGCTCCAGTGGTAAACAATTCTGAAATTGGTCAGAGGTGGGGAACCATCTCCCATACAGCCAGCAACCCAACCCCCACGCAAGGAGCGTCCTCATTGCAAAGCTGGGGGACCGTGCCGAGGCATCTGTGAGTAAACGTGAGCTGAGCCCCAGGCCAGCTGCTGCTGAACTGTTCCCACCCTTTCCAGGTAAAACACCTGAATATGTACAAGGGCTTGAAAGCCTAGAGGAAGGACCGTGGAGCCACACCAGCGACAGCACGCAGGCCAACTTGGTGCCTGCAGGCCAGCCAGCGTGGTCCTGGACCCTGGCGCTCTTCCAGAAGCTTTCCATTGCCCTGCCTGAGATACCCCTCCTGTCCCGGCCCCCACTGCTTTTTTCCTTCCTCACCTCTGTCCGGAGAGAAATTCCAGCGGAAGGTATGGGTGACACATCCTCTTCTTTACAGGCGGCAGCCTGGCAACTCCTGCAGAAAGGCCAGCAGAACCCCACTCACACCGGGCCACCCACAAAGCTGTGGCCCCTCACTCCCTCCCACCAGCACAGCCCCGAGACTGCTGACGGGGCAGAGAATATGGAGTCAGGCACAGCTTCAGGGGCTATTGCTGCCTGGAGCTCTGTTTATATTGACCTCAACGAGGCACACCTGGGGAGGGCGGGCCGGCAGGGTAAGGCTGCCCAGGTCAGCTAATCCACAACCCTCAGGGAATCACATTGTTGAAAATGGACCCCGCTAAGGCAGAAGAGAAGCCAAGGGAAAAAAAGGACACAATGCCATTTGCAGCACCGTAGATGAGTCTAGAAGTAATCACGTGACTTGTAGTAAGTCAGAAAGTGAAAGACACATATCATATCATATCACTTATAGGTGTTACCTAAAAATGGATACCAGGGCAGATATTTCCACGGAGAAGGGCAATCACAGATTCATTAAACAAACTTATGGTTCACCAATGGAAAGGTGTGAGGATTGGTTTCATTACGATATCGGGGTTAACAGACATATACAAACACCGGTGATATATATAATCACCAAAGACCTACAGAATACCAAGAGAGGACTACTCAACATTCTGTCATAACGTACATGGGAAAAGGATCCCAAGAAGAACAGTCATCTGTATATGTGTAAAAGAACCACATCTTCCACACCTACAACAAGCCAAACATTGTAATCAAACTTGCTGTAATAAAAAATAAAAAAAAATTAAATTAAAAACAGAAACAAGAAGTAGTGAGACAAACGTGAGGGGCTTTCTCCTGGTACATTCCATTCTAAACTCCAATCTAGAACACCAATTCCACTGAGGCTCTCTTGCCCTAGTAACCAGATTTGGTAAGGGTGAACTGCTGCCACCTTGTGGCCGTTTCACACAACAGCAGCTTTAATCCCAACGCTAATGGTCAGTTGATATTCAAAATCATTGCAGGCCTGTAAATGACACCTGCCCTGAAAACAAATCCTGGGGTCACATATCGACCAAAAATTTCAAAGGACGTCCATATTTCAAAACCACCGTTTCAAAAGGCATATTTTACGCACATTAGTGTTCTGCTTCTTTTCCTTTCTTTCCTTTTTTGTTAAATAACACAGGAATGGAAAAAGGCATCCCTCAGAATGGGCGAAAATCGTTGCAGACGAATCAATGGACAGAGGTTTAATCTCCAATATATATAAACAGCTCATGCAGCTTAATATTAAAAAAACAAACAACCCAAAAAAAATGGGCAGAAGATCTAAAGAGACGTTTCTTCAAAGGAGACACAGAGATGGCCAAGACGCACATGAAAAGCTGCTCAACAGCACTAATTATTAGAGAAATGCAAATCAAAACTACAATGAGGTATCACCTCACACCTGTTAGAATCGGCATCATCAGAAAATCTACAAACAACCAATTCTGGGGAGGGTGTGGACAAAAGGAGCCCTCTTCCACTATTGGTCGGAATGTAAATTGATACAGTCACTATGGAGAACAGTATGGAGTTTCCTTAAAAAAACTAGAAATAGAATTACCATCTGATCCAGCAATCCCACTTCTGGGCATATACCCAGAGAAAACCGTATTTCAAAAAGGCACATTCACCACAATGTTCGTTGCAGCACTATTTACAATAGCCAAGTAATGGAAGCAACCTAAATGCCCACAGACAGATGAATGGATAAAGATGTGGTACATATATAAAATGGAATATGACTCGGCCATAAAAAGGAATGAAACTGGGTCATTTGTAGAGACATCGATGGATCGAGAGACTGTCATACAGAATGAAGTAAGTCAGAAAGAGGAAAACAAATATTGTATATTAATGCATATATGTGGAGCCTAAAAATGGTACAGATGAACTGGTTTGCAGGGAAGAAATAGAGACACAGAGGTAGAGAACAAACGTATGGACACCAAGTGTGGGAAGCCATGGGGTGGTGGTGGTGGGATGAGTTGGGAGTTTGGGATTGACCTGTATACATGTATATGCATAAAATACATAACTAATAATAACGTGCTGTATAAAAAAATAAAATTTCAAAATTTTAAAAAATAAAATTTAAAAATAAAACAGAAAAAAGTTCTTCCCGTCACACAGATGTATTTATAGGAATGAATTATTTCCATGCTTATATCTATAAATACATAAAAGAGGAATAACATCTAACTTGAAACATAAAAGAAAAAAAAAGTGAACCCACGAGTTATACAGAGGAAAACCCTATCACGGCACTTGCTCCAGTGGTAAACAATTCTGAAATTGGTCAGAGGTGGGGAACCATCTCCCATAGAGCCAGCAACCCAACCCCCACGCAAGGAGCGTCCTCATTGCAAAGCTGGGGGACCGTGCCGAGGCATCTGTGAGTAAACGTGAGCTGAGCCCCAGGCCAGCTGCTGCTGAACTGTTCCCACCCTTTCCAGGTAAAACACCTGAATATGTACAAGGGCTTGAAAGCCTAGAGGAAGGACCGTGGAGCCACACCAGCGACAGCACGCAGGCCAACTTGGTGCCTGCAGGCCAGCCAGCGTGGTCCTGGACCCTGGCGCTCTTCCAGAAGCTTTCCATTGCCCTGCCTGAGATACCCCTCCTGTCCCGGCCCCCACTGCTTTTTTCCTTCCTCACCTCTGTCCGGAGAGAAATTCCAGCGGAAGGTATGGGTGACACATCCTCTTCTTTACAGGCGGCAGCCTGGCAACTCCTGCAGAAAGGCCAGCAGAACCCCACTCACACCGGGCCACCCACAAAGCTGTGGCCCCTCACTCCCTCCCACCAGCACAGCCCCGAGACTGCTGACGGGGCAGAGAATATGGAGTCAGGCACAGCTTCAGGGGCTATTGCTGCCTGGAGCTCTGTTTATATTGACCTCAACGAGGCACACCTGGGGAGGGCGGGCCGGCAGGGTAAGGCTGCCCAGGTCAGCTAATCCACAACCCTCAGGGAATCACATTGTTGAAAATGGACCCCGCTAAGGCAGAAGAGAAGCCAAGGGAAAAAAGGACACAATGCCATTTGCAGCACCGTAGATGAGTCTAGAAGTAATCACGTGACTTGTAGTAAGTCAGAAAGTGAAAGACACATATCATATCATATCACTTATAGGTGTTACCTAAAAATGGATACCAGGGCAGATATTTCCACGGAGAAGGGCAATCACAGATTCATTAAACAAACTTATGGTTCACCAATGGAAAGGTGTGAGGATTGGTTTCATTACGATATCGGGGTTAACAGACATATACAAACACAGGTGACATATATAATCACCAAAGACCTACAGAATACCAAGAGAGGACTACTCAACATTCTGTCATAACGTACATGGGAAAAGGATCCCAAGAAGAACAGTCATCTGTATATGTGTAAAAGAACCACATCTTCCACACCTACAACAAGCCAAACATTGTAATCAAACTTGCTGTAATAAAAAATAAAAACTTAAATTAAAAACACGAACAAGAAGTAGTGAGACAAACGTGAGGGGCTTTCTCCTGGTACATTCCATTCTAAACTCCAATCTAGAACACCACTTCCACTGAGGCTCTCTTGCCCTAGTAACCAGATTTGGTAAGGGTGAACTGCTGCCACCTTGTGGCCGTTTCACACAACAGCAGCTTTAATCCCAACGCTAATGGTCAGTTGATATTCAAAATCATTGCAGGCCTGTAAATGACACCTGCCCTGAAAACAAATCCTGGGGTCACATATCGACCAAAAATTTCAAAGGACGTCCATATTTCAAAACGACCATTTCAAAAGGCATATTTTACGCACATTCGTGTTCTGCTTCTTTTCCTTTCTTTCCTTTTTTGTTAAAAAACACGGGAATGGAAAAAGGCATCCCTCAGAATGGGCGAAAATCGTTGCAGACGAATCAATGGACACAGGTTTAATCTCCAATATATATAAACAGCTCATGCAGCTTAATATTAAGAAAACAAACAACCCAAAAAAAATGGGCAGAAGATCTAAACAGACGTTTCTTCAAAGGAGACACAGAGATGGCCAAGACGCACATGAAAAGCTGCTCAACAGCACTAATTATTAGAGAAATGCAAATCAAAACTACAATGAGGTATCACCTCACACCTGTTAGAATCGGCATCATAAGAAAATCTGCAAACAACCAATTCTGGGGAGGGTGTGGACAAAAGGAGCCCTCTTCCACTATTGGTGGGAATGTAAATTGATACAGTCCCTATGGAGAACAGTATGGAGTTTCCTTAAAAAAACTAGAAATAGAATTACCATCTGATCCAGCAATCCCACTTCTGGGCATATACCCAGAGAAAACCGTATTTCAAAAAGGCACATTCACCACAATGTTCGTTGCAGCACTATTTAAAATAGCCAGGTAATGGAAGCAACATAAATACCCACAGACAGATGAATGGATAAAGATGTGGTACATATATAAAATGAAATATTACTCGGCCATAAACAGGAATGAAACTGGGTCATTTGTAGAGACATCGATGGATCGAGAGACTGTCATACAGAATGAAGTAAGTCAGAAAGAGGAAACCAAATACTGTATATTAATGCATATATGTGGAACCTAAAAAATGGTACAGATGAACTGGTTTGCAGGGAAGAAATAGAGACACAGAGGTAGAGAACAAACGTATGGACACCAAGTGTGGGAAGCCATGGGGTGGTGGTGGTGGGATGAGTTGGGAGATTGGGATTGACCTGTATACATGTATATGCATAAAATACATAACTAATAATAACGTGCTGTATAAAAAAAATAAAATTAAATTTCAAAATTTTAAAAAATAAAATTTAAAAATAAAAGAGAAAAAACTTCTTCCCGTCACACAGATGTATTTATAGGAATGAATTATTTCCATGATTATATCTATAAATATATAAAAGAGGAATAAAATCTAACTTGAACCATAAAAGAAAAAAAAAACCTGAACCCATGAGTTATACAGAGGAAAACCCTATCAGCGCACTTGCTCCAGTGGTAAACAATTCTGAAATTGGTCAGAGGTGGGAAACCATCTCCCATACAGCCAGCAACCCACCCCCCACGCAAGGAGCGTCCTCATTGCAAAGCTGGGGGACCGTGCAGAGGCATCTGTGAGTAAACGTGAGCTGAGCCCCAGGCCAGCTGCTGCTGAACTGTTCCCACCCTTCCCAGGTAAAACACCTGAATATGTTCAAGGGCTTGAAAGCCTAGAGGAAGGGCCGTCGAGCCACACCAGCGACAGCACGCAGGCCAACTTGGTGCCTGCAGGCCAGCCATGGTGGTCTTGTCCCCGGGCGCTCTTCCGGAAGCTTTCCATTGCCCTGCCTGAGATACCCCTCCTGTCCCGGCCCCCACTGCTTTTTTCCTTCCTCACCTCTGTCCGGAGAGAAATTCCAGCGGAAGTATGGGTGACACATCCTCTTCTTTACAGTTGGCAGCCTGGCAACTCCTGCAGAAAGGCCAGCAGAGTCCCACTCACACCGGGCCACTCACAAAGCTGTGGCCCCTCACTCCCTCCCACCAGCACAGCCCCGAGACTGCTGACGGGGCAGAGAATATGGAGTCAGGCACAGCTTCAGGGGCTATTGCTGCCTGGAGCGCTGTTTATATTGACCTCAACGAGGCACACCTGGGGAGGGCAGGCCGGCAGGGTAAGGCTGCCCAGGTCAGCTAATCCACAACCCTCAGGGAATCACATTGTTGAAAATGGACCTCACTAAGGCAGAATAGAAGCCAAGGAAAAAAAGGACAAAATGCCACTTGCAGCACCGTAGATGAGTCTTGAAGTAATCACGTGACATGTAGTAAGTCAGAAAGTGAAAGACACATATCATATCATATCACTTATAGGTGTTACCTAAAAATGGATACCAGGGCAGATATTTCCACGGAGAAGGGCAATCACAGATTCATTAAACAAACTTATGGTTCACCAATGGAAAGGTGTGAGGATTGGTTTCATTACGATATCGGGGTTAACAGACATATACAAACACAGGTGACATATATAATCACCAAAGACCTACAGAATACCAAGAGAGGACTACTCAACATTCTGTCATAACGTACATGGGAAAAGGATCCCAGGAAGAACAGACATCTGTATATGTGTAAAAGAACCACATCTTCCACACCTACAACAAGCCAAACATTGTAATCAAACTTGCTGTAATAAAAAATAAAAAAATTAAATTAAAAACACGAACAAGAAGTAGTGAGACAAACTTGAGGGGCATTCTCCTGGCACATTCCATTCTAAATTCCAATCTAGAACACCACTTCCACTGAGGCTCTCTTGCCCTAGTAACCAGATTTGGTAAGGGTGAACTGCTGCCACCTTGTGGCCGTTTCACACAACAGCAGCTTTAATCCCAGCGCTAATGGTCAGTTGATATTCAAAATCATTGCAGGCCTGTAAATGACACCTGCCCTGAAAACAAATCCTGGGGTCACATATCGACCAAAAAATTCAAAGGACGTCCATATTTCAAAACGACCGTTTCAAAAGGCATATTTTACGCACATTAGTGTTCTGCTTCTTTTCCTTTCTTTCCTTTTTTGTTAGAAAAAACGGGAATGGAAAAAGGCATCCCTCAGAATGGGCAAAAATCGTTGCAACCGAAACAATGGACAGAGGTTTAATCTCCAATATATATAAACAGCTCATGCAGCTTAATATTAAAAAAACAAACAACCCAATACAAAAATGGGAAGAAGATCTAAAGAGACGTTTCTTCAAAGAAGACACAGAGATGGCCAAGACGCACATGAAAAGCTGCTCAACAGCACTAATTATTAGAGAAATGCAAATCAAAACTACAATGAGGTATCACCTCACACCTGTTAGAATCGGCATCATAAGAAAATCTGCAAACAACCAATTCTGGGGAGGGTGTGGACAAAAGGAGCCCTCTTCCACTATTGGTGGGAATGTAAATTGATACAGTCACTATGGAGAACAGTATGGAGTTTCCTTAAAAAAACTAGAAATAGAATTACCATCTGATCCAGCAATCCCACTTCTGGGCATATACCCAGAGAAAACCGTATTTCAAAAAGGCACATTCACCACAATGTTCGTTGCAGCACTATTTAAAATAGCCAGGTAATGGAAGCAACATAAATACCCACAGACAGATGAATGGATAAAGATGTGGTACATATATAAAATGAAATATTACTCGGCCATAAACAGGAATGAAACTGGGTCATTTGTAGAGACATCGATGGATCGAGAGACTGTCATACAGAATGAAGTAAGTCAGAAAGAGGAAACCAAATACTGTATATTAATGCATATATGTGGAACCTAAAAAATGGTACAGATGAACTGGTTTGCAGGGAAGAAATAGAGACACAGAGGTAGAGAACAAACGTATGGACACCAAGTGTGGGAAGCCATGGGGTGGTGGTGGTGGGATGAGTTGGGAGATTGGGATTGACCTGTATACATGTATATGCATAAAATACATAACTAATAATAACGTGCTGTATAAAAAAAATAAAATTAAATTTCAAAATTTTAAAAAATAAAATTTAAAAATAAAAGAGAAAAAACTTCTTCCCGTCACACAGATGTATTTATAGGAATGAATTATTTCCATGATTATATCTATAAATATATAAAAGAGGAATAAAATCTAACTTGAACCATAAAAGAAAAAAAAAACCTGAACCCATGAGTTATACAGAGGAAAACCCTATCAGCGCACTTGCTCCAGTGGTAAACAATTCTGAAATTGGTCAGAGGTGGGAAACCATCTCCCATACAGCCAGCAACCCACCCCCCACGCAAGGAGCGTCCTCATTGCAAAGCTGGGGGACCGTGCAGAGGCATCTGTGAGTAAACGTGAGCTGAGCCCCAGGCCAGCTGCTGCTGAACTGTTCCCACCCTTCCCAGGTAAAACACCTGAATATGTTCAAGGGCTTGAAAGCCTAGAGGAAGGGCCGTCGAGCCACACCAGCGACAGCACGCAGGCCAACTTGGTGCCTGCAGGCCAGCCATGGTGGTCTTGTCCCCGGGCGCTCTTCCGGAAGCTTTCCATTGCCCTGCCTGAGATACCCCTCCTGTCCCGGCCCCCACTGCTTTTTTCCTTCCTCACCTCTGTCCGGAGAGAAATTCCAGCGGAAGTATGGGTGACACATCCTCTTCTTTACAGTTGGCAGCCTGGCAACTCCTGCAGAAAGGCCAGCAGAGTCCCACTCACACCGGGCCACTCACAAAGCTGTGGCCCCTCACTCCCTCCCACCAGCACAGCCCCGAGACTGCTGACGGGGCAGAGAATATGGAGTCAGGCACAGCTTCAGGGGCTATTGCTGCCTGGAGCGCTGTTTATATTGACCTCAACGAGGCACACCTGTTGAGGGCAGGCCGGCAGGGTAAGGCTGCCCAGGTCAGCTAATCCACAACCCTCAGGGAATCACATTGTTGAAAATGGACCTCACTAAGGCAGAATAGAAGCCAAGGAAAAAAAGGACAAAATGCCACTTGCAGCACCGTAGATGAGTCTTGAAGTAATCACGTGACATGTAGTAAGTCAGAAAGTGAAAGACACATATCATATCATATCACTTATAGGTGTTACCTAAAAATGGATACCAGGGCAGATATTTCCACGGAGAAGGGCAATCACAGATTCATTAAACAAACTTATGGTTCACCAATGGAAAGGTGTGAGGATTGGTTTCATTACGATATCGGGGTTAACAGACATATACAAACACAGGTGACATATATAATCACCAAAGACCTACAGAATACCAAGAGAGGACTACTCAACATTCTGTCATAACGTACATGGGAAAAGGATCCCAGGAAGAACAGACATCTGTATATGTGTAAAAGAACCACATCTTCCACACCTACAACAAGCCAAACATTGTAATCAAACTTGCTGTAATAAAAAATAAAAAAATTAAATTAAAAACACGAACAAGAAGTAGTGAGACAAACTTGAGGGGCATTCTCCTGGCACATTCCATTCTAAATTCCAATCTAGAACACCACTTCCACTGAGGCTCTCTTGCCCTAGTAACCAGATTTGGTAAGGGTGAACTGCTGCCACCTTGTGGCCGTTTCACACAACAGCAGCTTTAATCCCAGCGCTAATGGTCAGTTGATATTCAAAATCATTGCAGGCCTGTAAATGACACCTGCCCTGAAAACAAATCCTGGGGTCACATATCGACCAAAAAATTCAAAGGACGTCCATATTTCAAAACGACCGTTTCAAAAGGCATATTTTACGCACATTAGTGTTCTGCTTCTTTTCCTTTCTTTCCTTTTTTGTTAGAAAAAACGGGAATGGAAAAAGGCATCCCTCAGAATGGGCAAAAATCGTTGCAACCGAAACAATGGACAGAGGTTTAATCTCCAATATATATAAACAGCTCATGTAGCTTAATATTAAAAAAACAAACAACCCAATACAAAAATGGGAAGAAGATCTAAAGAGACGTTTCTTCAAAGAAGACACAGAGATGGCCAAGACGCACATGAAAAGCTGCTCAACAGCACTAATTATTAGAGAAATGCAAATCAAAACTACAATGAGGTATCACCTCACACCTGTTAGAATCGGCATCATCAGAAAATCTACAAACAACAAATTCTGGGGAGGGTGTGGACAAAAGGAGCCCTCTTCCACTATTGGTGGGAATGTAAATTGATACAGTCACTATGGAGAACAGTATGGAGGTTCCTTAAAAAAACTAGAAATAGAATTACCATCTGATCCAGCAATCCCACTTCTGGGCATATACCCAGAGAAAACCGTATTTCAAAAAGGCACATTCACCACAATGTTCGTTGCAGCACTATTTACCATAGCCAGGTAATGGAAGCAACCTAAATGCCCACAGACAGATGAATGGATAAAGATGTGGTACATATATAAAATGAAATATTACTCGGCCATAAAAAGGAATGAAACTGGGTCATTTGTAGAGACATTGATGGATCGAGAGAGTGTCATACAGAATGAAGTAAGTCAGAAAGAGGAAAACAACTACTGTATATTAATGCATATATGTGGAACCTAAAAAATGGTACAGATGAACTGGTTTGCAGGGAAGAAATAGAGACACAGAGGTAGAGAACAAACGTATGGACACCAAGGGTGGGAAGACATGGGGTGGTGCTGGTGGGATGAGTTGGGAGATTGGGATTGACCTGTATACATGTATATGCATAAAATACATAACTAATAATAACGTGCTGTATAAAAAAAATAAAATTAAATTTCAAAATTTTAAAAAATAAAATTTAAAAATAAAAGCGAAAAAACTTCTTCCCGTCACACAGATGTATTTATAGGAATGAATTATTTCCATGCTTATATCTATAAATATATAAAAGAGGAATAAAATCTAACTTGAAACATAAAAGAAAAAAAAAAACCTGAACCCACCATTTATACAGAGGAAAACCCTATCAGCGCACTTGCTCCAGCGGTAAACAATTCTGAAATTGGTCAGAGGTGGGGAACCATCTCCCATACAGCCAGCACCCCACCCCCCACGCAAGGAGCGTCCTCATTGCAAAGCTGGGGGATTGTGCCGAGGCATCTGTGCGTAAACGTGAGCTGAGCCCCAGGACAGCTGCTGCTGAACTGTCCCCACCCTTTCCAGGTAAAACACCTGAATATGTACAAGGGCTTGAAAGCCTAGAGGGAGGACCGTGGAGCCACACCAGCGACAGCACGCAGGCCAACTTGGTGCCTGCAGGCCAGCCAGGGTGGTCCTGGCCCTGGGCGCTCTTCCGGAAGCTTTCCATTGCACTGCCTGAGATACCCCGCCTGTCCTGGCCCCCACTGCTTTTTTCCTTCCTCACCTCTGTCCGGAGAGAAATTCCAGCGGAAGGTATGGGTGACACATCCTCTTCTTTACACGTGTCAGCCTGGCAACTCCTGCAGAAAGGCCAGCAGAGCCCCACTCACACCGGGCCACCCACAAAGCTGTGGCCCCTCAATCCCACCCACCAGCACAGCCCCGAGACTGCTGACGGGGCAGAGAATATGGAGTCAGGCACAGCTTCAGGGGCTATTGCTGCCTGGAGCGCTGTTTATATTGACCTCAACGAGGCACACCTGGGGAGGGCGGGCCGGCAGGGTAAGGCTGCCCAGGTCAGCTAATCCACAACCCTCAGCGAATCACATTGTGGAAAATGGACCTCGCTAAGGCAGAACAGAAGCCAAGGAAAAAAAGGACACAATGCCATTTGCAGCCCCGTAAATGAGTCTAGAAGTAATCACGTGACTTGTAGTAAGTCAGAAAGTGAAAGACACATACCATATCATATCACTTATAGGTGTTACCTAAAAATGGATACCAGGGCAGATATTTCCACGGAGAAGGGCAATCACAGATTCATTAAACAAACTTATGGTTCACGAATGGAAAGGTGTGAGGTTTGGTTTCATTACGATATCGGGTTTAACAGACATATACAAACACAGATGACATATATAATCACCAAAGACCTACAGAATACCAAGAGAGGACTACTCAACATTCTGTCATAACGTACATGGGAAAAGGATCCCAGGAAGAACAGACATCTGTATATGTGTAAAAGAACCACATCTTCCACACCTACTACAAGCCAAACATTGTAATCAAACTTGCTGTAATAAAAAATAAAAAAATAAATTAAAAACACGAACAAGAAGTAGTGAGACAAACTTGAGGGGCTTTCTCCTGGCACATTCCATTCTAAATTCCAATCTAGAACACCACTTCCACTGAGGCTCTCTTGCCCTAGTAACCAGATTTGGTAAGGGTGAACTGCTGCCACCTTGTGGCCGTTTCACACAACAGCAGCTTTAATCCCAGCGCTAATGGTCAGTTGATATTCAAAATCATTGCAGGCCTGTAAATGACACCTGCCCTGAACACAATTCCTGGGGTCACATATCGACCAAAAAATTCAAAGGACGTCCATATTTCAAAACGACCGTTTCAAAAGGCATATTTTACGCATATTAGTGTTCTGCTTCTTTTCCTTTCTTTCCTTTTTTGTTAAAAAAAAACGGGAATGGAAAAAGGCATCCCTCAGAATGGGCAAAAATCGTTGCAATCGAATCAATGGACAGAGGTTTAATCTCCAATATATATAAACAGCTCATGCAGCTTAATATTAAAAAATCAAACAACCCAATACAAAAATGGGCAGAAGATCTAAAGAGGCGTTTCTTCAAAGAAGACACAGAGATGGCCAAGACGCCCATGAAAAGCTGCTCAACAGTACTAATTATTAGAGAAATGCAAATCAAAACTACAATGAGGTATCACCTCACACCTGTTAGAATCGGCATCATCAGAAAATCTACAAACAACCAATTCTGGGGAGGGTGTGGACAAAAGGAGCCCTCTTCCACTATTGGTGGGAATGTAAATTGATACAGTCACTATGGAGAACAGTATGGAGTTTCCTTAAAAAAACTAGAAATAGAATTACCATCTGATCCAGCAATCCCACTTCTGGGCATATACACAGAGAAAACCGTAAATCAAAAAGGCACATTCACCACAAAGTTCGTTGCAGCACAATTTACAATAGCCAGGTAATAGAAGCCACCTAAATGCCCATAGACAGATAAATGAATAAAGATGTGGTACATATATAAAATGAAATATTACTCGGCCATAAAAAGGAATGAAACTGGGTCATTTGTAGAGACATCGATGGATCAAGGGACTGTCATACAGAATGAAGTCAGAAAGAGGAAACCAAATACTGTATATTAAGGCATATATGTGGAACCTAAAAAATGGTACAGATGAACTGGTTTGCAGCGAAGAAATAGAGACACAGAGGTAGAGAACAAACGTATGGACACCAAGTGTTGGAAGCCATGGGGTGGTGGTGGTGGGATGAGTTGGGAGATTGGGATTGACCTGTATACATGTATATGCATAAAATACATAACTAATAATAAACTGCTGTATAAAAAAATAAATTACTTAATTTCAAAATTCTAAAAAATAAAATTTAAAAATAAAAGAGAAAAAAGTTCTTCCCGTCACACAGATGTATTTATAGGAATGAATTATTTCCATGCTTATATCTATAAATACATAAAAGAGGAATAAAATCTAACTTGAAACATAAAAGAAAAAAAAAACCTGAACCCACCATTTATACAGAGGAAAACCCTATCTGGACACTTGCTCCAGCGGTAAACAATTCTGAAATTGGTCAGAGGTGGGGAACCATCTCCCATACAGCCAGCACCCCACCCCCCACGCAAAGAGCGTCCTCATTGCAAAGCTGGGGGATTGTGCCGAAGCATCTGTGCGTAAACGTGAGCTGAGCCCCAGGCCAGCTGCTGCTGAACTGTTCCCACCATTCCCAGGTAAAACACCTGAATATGTACAAGGGCTTGAAAGCCTAGAGGAAGGGCCGTCGAGCCACACCAGCGACAACACGCAGGCCAACTTGGTGCCTGCAGGCCAGCCAGGGTGGTCGTGGCCCCGGGCGCTCTTCCGGAAGCTTTCCATTGCCCTGCCTGAGATACCCCTCCTGTCCTGGCCCCCACTGCTTTTTTCCTTCCTCACCTCTGTCCGGAGAGAAATTCCAGCGGAAGGTATGGGTGACACATCCTCTTCTTTACAGGTGTCAGCCTGGCAACTCCTGCAGAAAGGCCAGCAGAGCCCCACTCACACCGGGCCACCCACAAAGCTGTGGCCCCTCACTCCCACCCACCAGCACAGCCCCGAGACTGCTGACGGGGCAGAGAATATGGAGTCAGGCACAGCTTCAGGGGCTATTGCTGCCTGGAGCGCTGTTTATATTGACCTCAACAAGGCACACCTGGGGAGGGCGGGCCGGCAGGGTAAGGCTGCCCAGGTCAGCTAATCCACAACCCTCAGGGAATCACATTGTTGAAAATGGACCTCGCTAAGGCAGAACAGAAGCCAAGGAAAAAAAGTACACAATGCCATTTGCAGCACCGTAAATGAGTCTAGAAGTAATCACGTGACTTGTAGTAAGTCATAAAGTGAAAGACACATACCATATCATATCACTTATAGGTGTTACCTAAAAATGGATACCAGGGCAGATATTTCCACGGAGAAGGGCAATCACAGATTCATTAAACAAACTTATGGTTCACGAATGGAAAGGTGTGAGGTTTGGTTTCATTACGATATCGGGGTTAACAGACATATACAAACACAGATGACATATATAATCACCAAAGACCTACAGAATACCAAGAGAGGACTACTCAACATTCTGTCATAACGTACATGGGAAAAGGATCCCAGGAAGAACAGACATCTGTATATGTGTAAAAGAACCACATCTTCCACACCTACAACAAGCCAAACATTGTAATCAAACTTGCTGTAATAAAAAATAAAAAAAAATAAATTAAAAACACGAACAAGAAGTAGTGAGACAAACTTGAGGGGCTTTCTCCTGGCACATTCCATTCTAAATTCCAATCTAGAACACCACTTCCACTGAGGCTCTCTTGCCCTAGTAACCAGATTTGGTAAGGGTGAACTGCTGCCACCTTGTGGCCGTTTCACACAACAGCAGCTTTAATCCCAGCGCTAATGGTCAGTTGATATTCAAAATCATTGCAGGCCTGTAAATGACACCTGCCCTGAACACAATTCCTGGGGTCACATATCGACCAAAAAATTCAAAGGACGTCCATATTTCAAAACGACCGTTTCAAAAGGCATATTTTACGCACATTAGTGTTCTGCTTCTTTTCCTTTCTTTCCTTTTTTGTTAAAAAAAAACGGGAATGGAAAAAGGCATCCCTCAGAATGGGCAAAAATCGTTGCAAACGAATCAATGGACAGAGGTTTAATCTCCAATATATATAAACAGCTCATGCAGCTTAATATTAAAAAAAACAAACCACCCAATACAAAAATGGGCAGAAGATCTAAAGAGACGTTTCTTCAAAGAAGACACAGAGATGGCCAAGACACACATGAAAAGCTGCTCAACATCACTAATTGTTAGAGAAATGCAAATCAAAACTACAATAAGGTATGACGTCACACCCATTAGAGTCGGCATCATCAGAAAATCTACAAACAAAAATTCTGAGGAGGGTGTGGACAAAAGGAACCCTCTTCCACTATTGGTGGGAATGTAAATTGATACAGTCACTATGGAGAACAGTATGGAGGTTCCTTTAAAAAACTAAAAAGAGGAGTACCATCTGATCTAGCAATCCCACTTCTGAGCATATACCCAGAGAAAACCATAAATCAAAGAGACACATTCACCCCAATGTTTATTGCAGCACTATTTACAATAGCCAGGTAATGGAAGCAACCTAAATGCCCACAAACAGAAGAACGGATAAAGATGTGGTACATATATAAAATGGAGTATTACTCAACCATATAAAGGAATGAAACTGGGTCATTTGTAGAGAACTCGATGGATCTAGAGACTGTCATACAGAGTGGAGTAAGTCAGAAACAGAAAAACAAATATTGTATATTAATGCCTATATTTGGTACCTAGAAAAGTGGTACAGATGAACTTGTTTGCAGGGCAGAAATAGAGACACAGAGGTAGAGAACAAACGTATGGACACAAAGAGGGGGAAGCCATGGGGTGGTGGTGGTGGTGGGATGAGTTGGGAGATTGGGATTGACCTGTATACATGTAAATGCATAAAATACATAACTAATAATAACCTGCTGTATAAGAAAATAAATTTAAATTTCAAAATTTTTAAAAATAAAACAGAAAAAAGTTCTTCCATTCACACAGATGTATTTATATGAATGACTTATTTCCATGCTTATATCTATAAATACATAAAAGAGGAATAAAATTTAACTTGAAACAATGGAGAAAAAAAAAACCTGAACCCAACAGTTATACAGAGGAAAACCCTATCAAGGCACTTACTCCAGAGGTAAACAATTCTGAAATTGGTCAGATGTGGAGAATCATCTCCCATACAGCCAGCAGCCCAACCCCACGCAAGAAAGGTCCTCATTGCCAAGCTGCGGGACCGTGCCGAGGCGTCTGTGAGTAAATGTGAGCTGAGCCCCAGGCCAGCTGCTGCTGAACTGTTCCCACCCTTCCCAGGTAAAACACCTGAATATGTACAAGGGCTTGAAAGCCTAGAGGAAGGGCAGTGGAGCCACACCAGCGACAGCACACAGGCCCACTTGGTGCCTGCAGGCCAGCCAGGATGGTCCTGGCCACGGGCGCTCTTCTGGAAGCTTTCCATTTTCCTGCCTGAGATACCCATCCTATCCCGGCCCCCACTCCTTTTTTTCCTTCCTCACCTCAGCCCAGAGAGAAATTTCAGCAGACATTATGGGTGACGCATCTTCTTCTTTACAGGTGACAGCCTGGCAACTCCTAAGCCTTGCCGTTCCCTAACCCCAACGCTAGCCTGGAACGGAAACCCTAGACCAGCCCTAAACCTTACCCTATGCCGTAACCTACACCTGGCCCGTACGCTGGCACAGACCCGTGCGTCAGCACGTAGCCTGACCCTAGCTCGTTTCCGTACCCTCACCTGTGCCCTAAGCCTTGCCGTTCCCTAACCCTAAACCTAGCCCGAAACGGAAACCCACCACCAGCCCTACACCATACCCTACGCCGTAGCCTACTCCTGGCCCGTATGCTGGCACTGACCCGTGCGTCAGCATGTAGCCTGACCCTCCCACGTTTCCGTACCCTCACCTGTGCCCTAAGCCTTGCCGTTCCCTAACCCTAACCCTAGCCCGGAACGGAAACCCACCACCATCCCTACACGTTACCCCCAAGCTGTAGCCTACTCCTGGCCCGTATGCTGGCACTGACACGTGCGTCACCACATAGCCTGACCCTCCCACGTTTCTGTAACCTCACCTGTGCCCTAAGCCTTGCCTTTCCCTAACCCTAACCCTAGTCCGGAATGGAAACCCACCACGAACCCTACAGCTTACCCTACGCCGTAGCCTACTCCTGGCCTCTACACTGGCACTGAACCGTGTGTCAGCACGTAGCCTGACCCTCCCACGTTTCCGTACCCTCACCTGTGCCCTAAGCCTTCACGTTCCCTAACCCTAACCCTAGCCCGGAAGAGAAACCCACCACCAGCCCTAGACATTACCCTCCGGCGTAGCCTACTCCTGGCCTGTATGCTGGCACTGACCCGTGCGTCAGCACGTAGCCTGACCCTCCCACGTTTCCGTACCCTCACCTGAGCACTAAGCCTTGCCGTTCGGTAACCCTAACCCTAGCCCGGAATGGAAACCCACCACCAGCCCTACACCTAACCCCCAAGCCGTAGCCTACGCCTGGCCCGTACTCGGCACTGACACGTGCGTCAGCAAGTAGCCTGACCCTCCCACGTTTCAGGACCCTCAACTGTGCCCTAAGCCTGGCCGTTCCTAACACTAACTCTAGCCCAGAACGGAAACCCACCACCAGCTCTACACCTTACCCACAAGCCGTAGCCTACTCCTGGCCCGTATGCTGACACTGACCCGTGTGTCAGCACGTACCCTGACCCTCCCACGTTTCTGTACCCTCACCTGTCCCCTAAGCCTTGCCGTTCCCTAACCCTAACCCTAGCCGGAACGGAAAACCACCACCAGCCCTACACCTCACCATATGTCGTAGCCTACACCTGGCCCGTACGCGGGCACTGACCCGTGCGTCTGCACGTAGCCTGACCCTTCCACGTTTCCGTACCCTCACCTGTGCCGTAAGACTTGCCGTTCTTTAACCCTAACACTAGTACGGAAGGGAAACACACCACCAGCCCTCCACCTAACCCCCAAGCCGTAGCCTACTCCTGGCCGGTACGCTGGCACTGGCCCGTGCGTCAGCACGTAGCCTGACCCTCCCACGTTTCCGTACCCTCACCTGTGCCCTAAGCCTTGACGTTCCCTAACCCTAACCCTAGCCCGGAACAGAAACCCACCACCAGCCCTAGACATTACCCTCCGGCGTAGCCTACTCCTGGCCTGTATGCTGGCACTAACCCGTGCGTCAGCATGTAATCTGACCACCCCACGTTTCCGTACCCACACCGGGGCCCGAAGCCTTGCCGTTCCCTAACACTAACCCTAGCCCGGAACGGAAACACACCACCAGTCCTACACCTTACCCTACGCCGTAGCCTACTCCTGGCCGGAACGCTGGCACTGACCCATGCGTCAGCACGTAGCCTGACCCTACCACGTTTCCGTACCCTCACCTGTGCCCTAAGTCTTGCCGTTCCCTAACCCTAAACCTAGCCCGGAAAGGAAACCCACCACCAGCCCTACACCTTACCCTACGCCGTAGCCTACTCCTGGCCCGTACGGTGGCACTGACACGTGCGTCAGCACGTAGCCTGACCTTCTCACATTTCCGTACCCACACCTGTGCCCTAAGCCTTGCCGTTCCCTAACCCTAACCCTAGCCCGGAACGGAAACCCACCACCAGCCCTACAACTAACACCCAAGCCGTAGCCTACTCTTGGCCGGTACGCTGGCACTGACACATGCGTCAGCACGTAGCCTGACCCTCCCACGTTTCCGTAACCTCACCTGTGCCCTAAGCCTTGCCGTACCCTAACGCTAACACTAGCCCAGAACGGAAACACACCACCAGCCCTACAGCTTACCCCCAAGCCATAGCCTACTCCTAGACGGTACGCTGGCACTGACACATGCATCAGCACGTAGCCTGACCCTCCCACGTTTCCGTACCCTCACCTGTGCCCTAAGCCTTGCAGTTCCCTAACACTAACCCTAGCCCGGAATGGAAACCCACCACCAGCCTGAAACCTTTCCCTACGCCGTAGCTTACTTCTGGCCCGTACCCTGGCACTGACCCGTGCGTCAGCATGTAGTCTGACCCCCACACGTTTCCGTACCCTCACCTGGGCCCTAAGCCTTGCCGTTCCCTAACCCTAACCCTAGCCCGGAACGGAAACCCACCACCAGCCCTACACCTTACCCTATGCCGTAGCCTACTCCTGGCCCGAACGCTGGCACTGACCCGTGCGTCAGCACGTAGCCTGACCCTACCACGTTTCCGTACCCTCACCTGTGCCCTAAGTCTTGCCGTTCCCTACCCTAACCCTAGCCTGGAACAGAAACCCACCACCAGCCCTACACCTTACCCTATGCCGTAGCCTACTTCTGGCCCCTACGCTGGCACTGACACGTGCGTCAGCACGTAGCCTGACCTTCCCACATTTCCGTACCCTCACCTGTGCCCTAAGCCTTGCCGTTCCCTTACCCTAACCCTAGTACGGAACGAAACCCACCACCAGCCCTACACCTAACCTCCAAGCCATAGCCTACTCATGGCCCGTACGCTGGCACTGACCCGTGCGTCAGCACGTAGCCTGACCCTCCCACGTTTCCGTACCCTCACCTGCGCCCTAAGCCTTGCCGTTCCATAACCATAACCCTAGCCCAGAACGGAAACCCACCACCAGCCCTAAACTATACCCTACGCCGTAGCCTACTCCTGGCCCGTACGCTGGCACTGACCCGTGCGTCAGAACGTTGTCTGACCCTCCCACGTTTCCGTACCCTCACCTGTGCCCTAAGCCTTGCCGTTCCCTAACCCTAACCCTAGCCCCCAACGGAAACCCACCACCAGCCCTACACCTTACCCCCAAGCCGTAGCCTATTCCTGGCCCGTATTCTGGCACTGACACGTGCGTCAGCACGTAGCCTGACCCTCCCACGTTTCAGTATCCTCACCTGTGCCCTAAGCCTTGCCTTTCACTAACCCTAACTATAGCACGGCATGGAAACCCACCACCAACCCTACACCTTACCCTATGCCGTAGCCTACTCCTGGCCCGTACGCTGGCACTGACCCGTGTGTCAGCACGTAGCCTGACCTTCCCACATTTCCGTACCCTCACCTGTGCCCTAAGCCTTGCCGTTCCCTTACCCTAACCCTAGTACGGAACGGAAACACACCACCAGCCCTACACCTAACACCCAAGCCATAGCCTACTCCTGGCCTGTACGCGGGCACTGACCCATGCGTCAGCACGTAGCCTGACCCTCCCACGTTTCCGTACCCTCACCTGTGCCCTAAGCCTTGCCGTTTCCTATCCCTAACCCCAGCCCAGAACGGAAACCCAGAACCAGCCATACACCTTTCTCTACGACGTAGCCTACTCCTGGCCCATACGCTGGCATTGACACGTGCTTTAGCACGTAGCCTGAACCTCCAACTTTTCTGTACCCTCACCTGTGCCCTAAGCCTTGCCGTTCCCTAACACTAACCCTAGCCCGGAACGGAAACCCACCACCAGCCCTAGACCTTACCCTACCCCGTAGCCTACTCCTTGCCCGTACGCTGGCACTGACCCGTGTGTCAGCACGTAGCCTGACCCTCCCACGTTTCCGTTCCCTCACCTGTGCCCTAAGCCTTGCCGTTCCCTAACCCTAACCGTACCCCGCAATGAAAACCCACCAACAGCCCTACACGTTACCCTACACCGTAGCCTACTCCTGGCCCGTACGCTGGCACTGACACATGCATCAGTACGTAGCCTGACCCTCCCACGTTTCCGTACCCTCACCTGTGCCCTAAGCCTTGACGTTCCCTAACCCTAACCCTAGTCCGGAACGGAAATCCACCACGAAACCTACAGCTTGCCCTACGCCGTAGCCTACTCCTGGCCTGTACACTGGCACTGACCCGTGTGTCAGCACGTAGCCTGACCCTCCCACGTTTCCGTACCCTCACCTGTGCCCTAAGCCTTGACGTTCCCTAACCCTAACCCTAGCCCGGAACAGAAACCCACCACCAGCCCTAAACATTACCCTCCGGCGTAGCCTACTGCTGGCCTGTATGCTGGCACTGACCCGTGCGTCAGCACGTAGCCTGACCCTCCCACGTTTCCGTACCCTCACCTGAGCACTAAGCCTTGCCGTTCGGTAACCCTAACCCTAGCCCGGAATGGAAACCCACCACCAGCCCTACACCTAACCCCCAAGCCGTAGCCTACGCCTGGCCCGTACTCGGCACTGACACGTGCGTCAGCAAGTAGCCTGACCCTCCCACGTTTCAGGACCCTCAACTGTGCCCTAAGCCTGGCCGTTCCTAACACTAACTCTAGCCCAGAACAGAAACCCACCACCAGCTCTACACCTTACCCACAAGCCGTAGCCTACTCCTGGCCCGTATGCTGACACTGACCCGTGTGTCAGCACGTACCCTGACCCTCCCACGTTTCTGTACCCTCACCTGTCCCCTAAGCCTTGCCGTTCCCTAACCCTAACCCTAGCCGGAACGGAAAACCACCACCAGCCCTACACCTCACCATATGTCGTAGCCTACACCTGGCCCGTACGCGGGCACTGACCCGTGCGTCTGCACGTAGCCTGACCCTTCCACGTTTCCGTACCCTCACCTGTGCCGTAAGACTTGCCGTTCCCTAACCCTAAACCTAGCACCGAATGGAAACCCACCACCAGCTCTAAACCTTACCCACAAGCCGTAGCCTACTCCTGGCCCGTACACTGGCACTGACCAGTGCGTCAGCACGTAGCCTGACCCTCCCACGTTTCCATACCCTCACATGTGCCCTAAGCTTTGCCGTTCCCTAACCCTAAATGTAGCCCGGAACGGAAACCAACAACCAGCCCTACACCTTACCCTACGCCGTAACCTACTCCTGGCCCGTACGCTGGCACTGACCCGTGCGTCAGTACGTAGCCTGACCCTCCCATGTTTCCGTACCCTCACCTGTGCCCTAAGCCTTGACGTTCCCTAACCCTAACCCTAGCCGTGAATGGAAACCCACCACCAGCCCTACACCTTAACCTACGCCGTAGCCTACTCCTGGACTGTACGGTGGCACTGAACCTTGCGTCAGCATGTAGCCTGACCTTCCCACGTGTCCGTACCCTCACCTGTGCCCTAAGTCTTTCCGTTCCGTAACCCTAACCCTAACCCAGAACGGAAACCGACCACCAGCCCTAAACCTTACCCTATGACGTAGCCTACACCTGGCCCGTACGCGGGCACTGACATGTGCTTCAGCACGTAGCCTGACCCTCCCATGTTACCGTACCGTCACCTCTGCCCTAAGCCTTGCCGTTCCCTAACTCTAACCCTAGCCCGGAACGGAAACCCACCACCAGCCCTAAACCTTACCCACAAGCCGTAGCCTACTCCTGGCCCGTACGCTGGCACTGACCCATGCGTCAGCATGTAGCCTGACCCTCCAACGTTTCCGAACCCTCACCTGTGCCCTAAGCCTTGCCGTTCCCGAACCCTAACCCTAGCCCCCAACGGAAACCCACCACCAGCCCTACACCTTACCCCCAAGCCGTAGCCTACTCCTGGTCCATACGCTGGCACTGACATGTGCATCAGCACGTAGCCTGACCTTCCCACATTATCGTAACGTCACCTGTGCCCTAAGCCTTGCCGTTCTTTAAACCTAACACTAGTACGGAAGGGAAACACACCACCAGCCCTCCACCTAACCCCCAAGCCGTAGCCTACTCCTGGCCGGTACGCTGGCACTGGCCCGTGCGTCAGCACGTAGCCTGACCCTCCCACGTTTCCGTACCCTCACCTGTGCCCTAAGCCTTGACGTTCCCTAACCCTAACCCTAGCCCGGAACAGAAACCCACCACCAGCCCTAGACATTACCCTCCGGCGTAGCCTACTCCTGGCCTGTATGCTGGCACTGACCCGTGCGTCAGCATGTAATCTGACCACCCCACGTTTCCGTACCCACACCGGGGCCCGAAGCCTTGCCGTTCCCTAACACTAACCCTAGCCCAGAACGGAAACACACCGCCAGTCCTACACCTTACCCTACGCCGTAGCCTACTCCTGGCCGGAACGCTGGCACTGACCCATGCGTCAGCACGTAGCCTGACCCTACCACGTTTCCGTACCCTCACCTGTGCCCTAAGTCTTGCCGTTCCCTAACCCTAAACCTAGCCCGGAAAGGAAACCCACCACCAGCCCTACACCTTACCCTACGCCGTAGCCTACTCCTGGCCCGTACGGTGGCACTGACACGTGCGTCAGCACGTAGCCTGACCTTCTCACATTTCCGTACCCACACCTGTGCCCTAAGCCTTGCCGTTCCCTAACCCTAACCCTAGCCCGGAACGGAAACCCACCACCAGCCCTACAACTAACACCCAAGCCGTAGCCTACTCTTGGCCGGTACGCTGGCACTGACACGTGCGTCAGCACGTAGCCTGACCCTCCCACGTTTCCGTAACCTCACCTGTGCCCTAAGCCTTGCCGTACCCTAACGCTAACACTAGCCCAGAACGGAAACACACCACCAGCCCTACAGCTTACCCCCAAGCAATAGCCTACTCCTAGACGGTACGCTGGCACTGACACATGCATCAGCACGTAGCCTGACCCTCCCACGTTTCCGTACCCTCACCTGTGCCCTAAGCCTTGCAGTTCCCTAACCATAACCCTAGCCCGGAACGGAAACCCACCACCAGCCTGAAACCTTTCCCTACGCCGTAGCTTACTTCTGGCCCGTACGCTGGCACTGACCCGTGCGTCAGCATGTAGTCTGACCCCCACACGTTTCCGTACCCTCACCTGGGCCCTAAGCCTTGCCGTTCCCTAACCCTAACCCTAGCCCGGAACGGAAACCCACCACCAGCCCTACACCTTACCCTACGCCGTAGCCTACTCCTGGCCCGAACGCTGGCACTGACCCGTGCGTCAGCACGTAGCCTTACCCTACCACGTTTCCGTACCCTCACCTGTGCCCTAAGTCTTGCCGTTCCCTAACCCTAACCCTAGCCTGGAACGGAAACCCACCACCAGCCCTACACCTTACCCTATGCCGTAGCCTACTTCTGGCCCCTACGCTGGCACTGACACGTGCGTCAGCACGTAGCCTGACCTTCCCACATTTCCGTACCCTCACCTGTGCCCTAAGCCTTGCCGTTCCCTTACCCTAACCCTAGTACGGAACGAAACCCACCACCAGCCCTACACCTAACCTCCAAGCCATAGCCTACTCATGGCCCGTACGCTGGCACTGACCCGTGCGTCAGCACGTAGCCTGACCCTCCCACGTTTCCGTACCCTCACCTGCGCCCTAAGCCTTGCCGTTCCCTAACCCTAACCCTAGCCCGGAACGGAAACCCACCACCAGCCCTACACCTTACCCTACACCGTAGCCTACTCCTGGCCCGAACGCTGGCACTGACACGTGCGTCAGCACGTAGCCTGACCCTACCACGTTTCCGTACCCTCACCTGTGCCCTAAGTCTTGCCGTTCCCTACCCTAACCCTAGCCTGGAACGGAAACCCACCACCAGCCCTACACCTTACACTATGCCGTAGCCTACTCCTGGCCCGTACGCTGGCACTGACCCGTGTGTCAGCACGTAGCCTGACCTTCCCACATTTCCGTACCCTCACCTGTGCCCTAAGCCTTGCCGTTCCCTAACCCTAACCCTAGTACGGAACGGAAACACACCACCAGCCCTACACCTAACACCCAAGCCATAGCCTACTCCTGGCCTGTACGCGGGCACTGACCCATGCGTCAGCACGTAGCCTGACCCTCCCACGTTTCCGTACCCTCACCTGTGCCCTAAGCCTTGCCGTTTCCTATCCCTAACCCTAGCCCAGAACGGAAACCCAGAACCAGCCATACACCTTTCTCTACGACGTAGCCTACTCCTGGCCCATACGCTGGCATTGACACATGCTTTAGCACGTAGCCTGAACCTCCAAGTTTTCTGTACCCTCACCTGTGCCCTAAGCCTTGCCGTTCCCTAACACTAACCCTAGCCCGGAACGGAAACCCACCACCAGCCCTAGACCTTACCCTACCCCGTAGCCTACTCCTTGCCTGTACGCTGGCACTGACCCGTGTGTCAGCACGTAGCCTGACCCTCCCACGTTTCCGTTCCCTCACCTGTGCCCTAAGCCTTGCCGTTCCCTAACCCTAACCGTACCCCGCAATGAAAACCCACCAACAGCCCTACACGTTACCCTACACCGTAGCCTACTCCTGGCCCGTACGCTGGCACTGACACATGCATCACTACGTAGCCTGACCCTCCCACGTTTCCGTACCCTCACCTGTGCCCTAAGCCTTGACGTTCCCTAACCCTAACCCTAGTCCGGAACGGAAATCCACCATGAAACCTACAGCTTACCCTACGCCGTAGCCTACTCCTGGCCTGTACACTGGCACTGACCCGTGTGTAAGCACGTAGCGTGACCCTCCCACCTTTCCGTACCCTCACCTGTGCCCTAAGCCTTGACGTTCCCTAACCCTAACCCTAGCCCTGAACAGAAACCCACCACCAGCCCTAAACATTACCCTCTGGCGTAGCCTACTGCTGGCCTGTATGCTGGCACTGACCTGTGCGTCAGCACGTAGCCTGACCCTCCCACGTTTCCGTACCCTCACCTGAGCACTAAGCCTTGCCGTTCGGTAACCCTAACCCTAGCTCGGAATGGAAAACCACCACCAGCCCTACACCTTAACCCCAAGCCGTAGCCTACTCCTGGCCCGTACTCGGCACTGACACGTGCGTCAGCAAGTAGCCTGACCCTCCCACGTTTCAGGACCCTCAACTGTGCCCTAAGCCTGGCCGTTCCTAACACTAACCCTAGCCCAGAACGGAAACCCACCACTAGCTCTACACCTTACCCACAAGCCGTAGCCTACTCCTGGCCCGTATGCTGACACTGACCCGTGCGTCACCACGTAGCCTGACCCTCCCACGTTTCCGTACCCTCACCTGGGCCCTAAGCCTTGCCGTTCCCTAACACTAACCCTAGCCGGAACGGAAAATCACCACCAGCCCTACACCTTACCCTACGCCGTAGCCTACACCTGGCCCGTACGCTGGCACTGACCCGTGCGTCAGTACGTAGCCTGACCCTCCCATGTTTCCGTACCCTCAAATGTGCCCTAAGCCTTGAGGTTCCCTAACCCTAACCCTAGCCCTGAACGGAAACCCACCACCAGCCCTACACCTAACCTACGCTGTAGCCTACTCCTGGCCTGTACGGTGGCACTGAACCTTGCGTCAGCATGTAGCCTGACCCTCCCACGTTTCCTTCCCCTCACCTGTGCCCTAAGTCTTGCCGTTCCGTAACCCTAACCCTAGCCTGGAACGGAAAACAACCACCAGCCCTACACCTAACCCGTAAGCCGTAGCCTATTCCGGGCCGGTATGCTGGCACTGGCCCATGCGTCAGCATGTAATCTGACCACCCCACGTTTCCGTACCGACACCGGGGCCCGAAGCCGTGCCGTTCCCTAACACTAACCCTAGCCCGGAACGGAAACACACCACCAGTCCTACACCTTACACTACGCCGTAGCCTACTCCTGGCCCGAACGCTGGCACTGACCCATGCGTCAGCACGTAGCCTGACCCTACCACGTTTCCGTACCCTCACCTGTGCCCTAAGTCTTGCCGTTCCCTAACCCTAAACCTAGTCCTGAAAGGAAGCCCACCACCAGCCCTACACCTTACCCTACGCCGTAGCCTACTCCTGGCCCGTACGCTGGCACTGACACGTGCGTCAGCACGTAGCCTGACCTTCTCACATTTCCGTACCCACACCTGTGCCCTAAGCCTTGACGTTCCCTAAACCTAACCCTAGCACGGAACGGAAACCCACCACCAGCCCTACAACTAACACCCAAGCCGTAGCCTACTCTTGGCCGGTACGCTGGCACTGACACGTGCGTCAGCACGTAGCCTGAACCTCCCACGTTTCCGTAACCTCACCTGTGCCCTAAGCCTTGCCGTACCCTAACGCTAACACTAGCCCAGAACGGAAACACACCACCAGCCCTACAGCTTACCCGCAAGCCATAGCCTACTCCTAGACGGTACGCTGGCACTGACACATGCATCAGCACGTAGCCTGACCCTCCCACGTTTCCGTACCCTCACCTGTGCCCTAAGCCTTGCAGTTCCCTAACCCTAACCCTAGCCCGGAACGGAAACCCACCACCAGCCTGAAACCTTTCCCTACGCCGTAGCTTATTTCTGGCCCGTACGCTGGCACTGACCCGTGCGTCAGCATGTAGTCTGACCCCCACACGTTTCCGTACCCTCACCTGGGCCCTAAGCCTTGCCGTTCCCTAACCCTAACCCTAGCCCGGAACGGAAACCCACCACCAGCCCTACACCTTACCATACGCCGTAGCCTACTCCTGGCCCGAACGCTGGCACTGACCTGTGCGTCAGCACGTAGCCTGACCCTACCACGTTTCCGTACCCTCACCTGTGCCCTAAGTCTTGCCGTTCCCTAACCCTAACCCTAGCCTGGAACGGAAACCCACCACCAGCCCTACACCTTACCCTATGCCGTAGCCTACTTCTGGCCCCTACGCTGGCACTGACACGTGCGTCAGCACGTAGCCTGACCTTCCCACATTTCCGTACCCTCACCTGTGCCCTAAGCCTTGCCGTTCCCTTACCCTAACCCTAGTACGGAACGAAACCCACCACAAGCCCTACACCTAACCTCCAAGCCATAGCCTACTCCTGGCCCGTACGCTGGCACTGACCCGTGCGTCAGCACGTAGCCTGACCCTCCCACGTTTCCGTACCCTCACCTGCGCCCTAAGCCTTGCCGTTCCCTAACCATAACCCTAGCCCAGAACGGAAACCCACCACCAGCCCTAAACTATACCCTACGCCGTAGCCTACTCCTGGCCCGTACGCTGGCACTGACCCGTGCGTCAGAACGTTGTCTGACCCTCCCACGTTTCCGTACCCTCACCTGTGCCCTAAGCCTTGCCGTTCCCTAACCCTAACCCTAGCCCCCAACGGAAACCCACCACCAGCCCTACACCTTACCCCCAAGCCGTAGCCTATTCCTGGCCCGTATTCTGGCACTGACACGTGCGTCAGCACGTAGCCTGACCCTCCCACGTTTCAGTATCCTCACCTGTGCCCTAAGCCTTGCCTTTCACTAACCCTAACTATAGCACGGAATGGAAACCCACCACCAACCCTACACCTTACCCTATGCTGTAGCCTACTCCTGGCCCGTACGCTGGCACTGACCCGTGTGTCAGCACGTAGCCTGACCTTCCCACATTTCCGTACCCTCACCTGTGCCCTAAGCCTTGCCGTTCCCTAACCCTAACCCTAGTACGGAACGGAAACACACCACCAGCCCTACACCTAACACCCAAGCCATAGCCTACTCCTGGCCTGTACGCGGGCACTGACCCATGCGTCAGCACGTAGCCTGACCCTCCCACGTTTCCGTACCCTCACCTGTGCCCTAAGCCTTGCCGTTTCCTATCCCTAACCCTAGGCCAGAACGGAAACCCAGAACCAGCCATACACCTTTCTCTACGACGTAGCCTACTCCTGGCCCATACGCTGGCATTGACACGTGCTTTAGCACGTAGCCTGAACCTCCAACTTTTCTGTACCCTCACCTGTGCCCTAAGCCTTGCCGTTCCCTAACACTAACCCTAGCCCGGAACGGAAACCCACCACCAGCCCTAGACCTTACCCTACCCCGTAGCCTACTCCTTGCCCGTACGCTGGCACTGACCCGTGTGTCAGCACGTAGCCTGACCCTCCCACGATTCCGTAACCTCACCTGTGCCCTAAGCCTTGCCGTTCCCTAATCCTAACCCTAGCCCGGAACGGGAACCCACCACCAGCCCTACACCTTACCCTATGCCGTAGCCAACACCTGGACCGTACGCGCGCACTGACCTGTGCTTCAGCATGTAGCCTGACCCTCCCTTGTTACCGTACCCTCACCTGTGCCCTAAGCCTTGCCATTCCCTAACTCTAAACCTAGCCCGCAACGGAAACCCACCAACAGCCCTAATCCTAACCCATAAGCCGTAGCTTACTCCTGGCCCGTACGCTGGCACTGACCGTGCGTCAGCATGTAGCCTTACCCTCCCTCGTTTCCGTACCATCACCTGTGCCCTAAGCCTTGCCGTTCCCTAACCCAAACCCTAGCGCGGCACGGATACCTACCACCAGCCCTACACTTTACCCTACGCCGTAGCCTACTCCTGGCCCGAACGCTGGCACTGACCCGTGCGTCAGCACGTAGCCTGAACCTCCCACGTTTCCGTACCCTCACCTGTGCCCTAGGCCTTGCCATTCCCTAACCCTAACCCTAGCCCGGAACGGAAACACACCACCAGCCCTAAACATTACCCACAAGCCGTAGCCTACTCCTGGGCCGTACATTGGCAATGACCCGTGGGTCAGCACGTAGCCTGACCCTCCCACTATTCTGTACCCTTACCTGAGCCCTAAGACTTGCCGTTCCCTCACCCTAACCCTAGCCCGGAACGGAATCCCACCACCAGCCCTACACCTTACCATATGCCGTAGCATACTCCTGGCCGGTACGCTGCCACTAAGCCGTGCATCAGCACGTAGCCTGACCCTCCCACGTTTCCGTACCCTCAGCTGTGCCCTAAGCCTTGCCGTTACCTAACCCGAACCCTAGCCCGGAATGGAAACCCACCTCCTGCCCTACACCTTACCCCAAAGCCGTAGCCTACTCCTGGCCCGTACGCTGGCACTGACCCGTGCGTCAGCACGTAGCCTGACCCTCCCACGTTTCCGTACCCTCACCTGTGCCCTAAGCCTTGCTATTCCCTAACACTAACCCTAGCCTGGAATGGAAACCCACCAACAGCCCCACACCTAACCACCAAACCGTAGCCTACTCCTGGCCGGTATGCTGGCACTGACCCGTGCGTCATCACGTAGCCTAAACCTCCCATGTTTCCGTACCCTCACACGTGCCCTAAGCCTTGCCGTTCCCTAACCCTAACTGTAGCCCGGAAAGGAAACCCACCAACAGCCCGACAACTTACCCCCAAGCCGTAGCCTACTCCTGGTCCATACGCTGGCATTGACCCGTGCGTCAGAACGTATCCTGACCCTGCCACGTTGCTGTACACTCACCTGTGCCCTAAACCTTGCCATTCCCTAACCCTAACCCTAGCCCGGAACGGAAACCCACCACAAGCCCTACACCTTACCCCCAAGCCATAGCCTACTCGTGGTCCATACGCTGGCACTGACCTGTGCGTCAGCATGTAGCCTGACCTTCCCACGTTACCGTAACGTCACCTGTGCCCTAAGCCTTGCCGTTCCCTAACACTAACCCTAGTACGGGACGGAAACACTCCACAAGCCCTACACCTAACCAACAAGCCATAGCCTATTCCTGGCCCGTACGCTGGCACTGACCCATGTGTCAGCACGTAGCCTGACCCTCCCACGTTTCCGTACCCTCACCTATGCCCTAAGCCTTGCTGTTCCCTAACAATAACCCTAGCCCGGAACAGAAAACCACCACCAGCCCTACACCTAACCCCCAAGCCGTAGCCTACTCCTGGCCGGTACGATGGCACTGAACCATGTGTCAGCACGTAGCCTGACCCTCCCACGTTTCCGTACCCTCACCTGGGCCCTAAGCCTTGCCATTCCCTAACCCTAACCCTAGCCCGGAACGGAAACCCACCACCAGCCCTAGACCTTACCCTACGCCGTAGCCTACTCCTGGACTGTACGCTGGCACTGACACATGCGTCAGCACGTAGCCTGACGCTCCCACGTTTCCGTAACCTCACCTGTGCCCTAAGCCTTGCCGTTCCCTAACCCTAACCCTAGCCCGGAACGGAAACCCACCACCAGCCCTACACCTTACCGTACGCCGTAGCCTACTCCTGGACCGTACGCGTACACAGACCCGTGCGTCAGCACGTAGCCTGACCCACCCACGTTTCCGTACCCTCACCTGTTCCCTAAGCCTTGCCGTTCCCTAACCCTAACCCTAGCCCGGAACGGAAAACCACCACCAGCCCTAAACCTTTCCCTAAGCCGTAGCCTACTCCTGGCCCGTACCCTGGCACTGACCCATGCGTCAGCATGTAGTCTGAGCCCCACACGTTTCCATACCCTCACCTGGGCCCTAAGCCTTGCCATTCCCTAACCCTAACCCTAGCCCGGAACGGAAACCCACCACAAGCCCTACACCTTACCCTATGCCGTAGCCTACTCCTGGACCGAACGCTGGCACTGACCCGTGCGACAGCACGTAGACTGACCTTCCCACATTTCCGTACCTTCACCTGTGCCCTAAGCCTTGCCATTCCCTAACCCTAACCCTAGCCCGGAACGGAAACCCACCACCAGCACTAAACCTAACCTTCAAGCCACAGCCTACTTATGGCCCGTACGCTGGCACTGACACGTGCGTCAGCACGTAGCCTGACCCTCCCACGTTTCCATACCATCACATTTGCCCTAAGACTTGCCGTTCCCTAACCCTAACCCTAGCCCCGTACGGAAACCCACCAGCAGCCCTACACCTAACCCCCAAGCCGTAGCCTACTCCTGGCCGGTACGCTTGCACTGACCCATGCGTCAGCACGTAGCCTGACCCTCCCACGTTTCTGTATCGTCACCTGAGCCCTAAGCCTTGCCGTTCCCTAACCCTATCCCTAGCCCTGAACGGAAAACCACCACCAGCCCTACACTTTACCCTACGCCGTAGCCTACTCCTGGCCCGTACGCGGGCACTGACCCGTGCGTCAGCAAGTAGCCTGACCCTCCCACGTTTCCGTACCCTCACCTGTGCCCTAAGACTTGCCGTTCCCTAACCCTAACTCTAGCCCGGAACGGAAACCCACCACCAGCCCTACACCTTACCCCGAATCCGTAGCCTACTCCTGGCCCGTATGCTGGCCCTGACACATGCGTCAGCAGGTAGCCTGACACTCCCACATTTCCGTACCCTCACCTGTGCCCTAAGCCTTGCCGTTCCCTAACCCTAACCCTAGCCCGGAACGGAAACCCACCACCAGCCCTACACCTTACCCTATGCTGTTGCCTACACCTGTCCCGTACACGGGTAATGACCTGTGCTTCAGCACGTAGACTGACCCTCCCATGTTACCGTACCCTCACCTGTGCCCTAAGCCTTGCCGTTTCCTAACCCTAACCCTAGCCCGGAACGGAAACCCACCACAAGCCCTAAAACTTACCCACAAGCCGTAGCCTACTCCTGGCCCGTAGGCTGGCACTGACCCATGCGTCAGCACGTAGCCTCACCCTCCCACGTTTCCGTACCCTCACCTGTGCCCTATGCCTTGCCGTTCCCTAACCCTAACCCTAGCACAGAACGGAAACCCACCTCCAGCCCTACACTTTACCCTATGCCGTAGCCTACACCTGGCCCGTACGTGGGCACTGACCCGTGCGTCAGCACGTAGCCTGACCCTCCCACGTTTCCGTACCCTCACCTATGCCCTAAGCCTTGCCGTTCCCTAACCCTTACCATAGTACGGAACGGAATCCCACCACCAGCCCTACACCTAACGCCCAAGCCATAGCCTACTCCTGGCCCGTATGCTGGCACTGACCCGTGCGTCAACACGTGGCCTGACCCTCCCACGTTTCCGTACCCTCACCTGTGCCCTAAGCCTTGCCGTTCCCTAAGCCTAACCCTAGCCAGGAACGGAAACCCACCAGAAGCCCTATACCTTACCATACGCCATAGCCTACTCCTGGCCCGTACCCTGGCACTGACCCGTGAGTCAGCACGTAGCCTGACCCTCCCACGTTTCCGTACCCTCACCTGTGCCCTAAGCCTTGCCGTTCCCTCACCCTAACCCTAGCCAGGAACGGAAACCCACCAGCAGCCCTACACATTACCCTACGCCATAGCCTACTCCTGGCCCGTACGCTGGCACTGACCCGTGAGTCAGCACGTAGCCTGCCCCTCCCACATTTCCGTACCCTCACCTGTGCCCTAAGCCTTGCTGTTCCCTAACACTAACCCTAGCCTGGAACGGAAACCCACCACCAGCCCTACACCTAACCACCAAGCCATAGCGTAATCCTGGCCGGTACGTTGGCACTGACCCGTGCGTCATCACGTAGCCTGACCCTCCCACGTTTCCGTACCATCACCTGTGCCCTAAGCCTTGCCGTTCCATATCCCTAACCCTAGCCCGGAACGGAAACCCACTACCAGCCGTACACCTTACCCTATGCCATAGCCTAATTCTGGCCTGTACGCTGACACTGACCCATGCGTCAGCACGTAGCCTGACACTCCCACGTTTCTGTACCCCCACCTGTGCCCTAAGCCTTGCCGTACCCTATCCCTAACCCTAGCCCGGAACGGAATCCCACGACCAGCCCTACACCTTACCCTACGCCGTACCCTACTCCTGGCGCGTATGCTGGCACTGACCCGTGCGTCAGCACGTAGCCATACCCTCCCACGTTTCCGTACTCTCACCTGTGACCTAAGCCTTGACGTTCCCTAACCCTAACCCTAGCCCGGAATAGAAACCCACCACCAGCCCTACACATTTCCCTACGACGTAGCCTACTCCTGGCCCGTACGCTGGCACTGACCCATGCATCAGCACGTAGCCTGAACCTCCAACTTTTCTGTACCCTCACCTGTGCCCTAAGCCTTGACGTTCCCTAACACTAACCCTAGCCCGGAACGGAAACCCACCACCAGCCCTACACCTTACCCTATGCCGTAGCCTACACATGGGCCGCACATTGGCACTGACCCGTGCGTCAGCACGTAGCCTGACCTGCCCACGTTTCCGTACCCTCACCTGTGCCCTAAGCCTTGCCGTTCCCTTACCCTAACCATAGCCCGGAACGGAAACACACCACCAGCCCTACACCTTACCCCCAAGCTGTAGCCTACTCCTGGCCCGTATGCTGGCACTGACCCGTGCGTCAGCACGTAGCCTGACCCTCCCACGTTTCCGTACCCTCACCTGTGCCCTATGCCTTGCCGTTCCCTAACCCTAACCCTAGCACAGAACGGAAACCCACCTCCAGCCCTACACTTTACCCTATGCCGTAGCCTACACCTGGACCGTACGTGGGCACTGACCCGTGTGTCAGCATGTAGCCTAACCCTCCCACGTTTCCGTACACTCACCTCTGCCCTAAGCCTTGCCGTTCCCTAACCCTAACCCTAGCCCGGAACGGATACTCACCACCAGCCCTAAACATTACCCACAAGCCGTAGCCTACACCTGGCCCGTATGCTGGCACTGACCCGTGCGTCAGCACGTAGCCTGACCCTCCCACGTTTACGTACACTCACCTGTGCCCTAAGCCTTGCCGTTCCCTAACCCTAACCCTAACCCGGAACGGAAACCCACAACCAGCCCTATACCTTACCCTACGCTGTAGCCTACTGCTGGCCCGTACGCCGGCACTGACCCATGCGTAAGCACGTAGCCTGATGCTCCCACGTTTCCGTTCCCTCACCTGTGCCCTAAGCCTTGACGTTCCCTAACCCTAGCCCTAGCCTGGAACGGAAACCCACCACCAGCCCTAGACCATACCCTACGGCGTAGCCTACTCCTGGCCTGTACGCTGACACTGAAACGTGCGTCAGCATGTAGCCTGACCCTCCCACTTTTCCGTACCCTCACCTGTGCCCTAAGCCTTGCCGTTCCCTAACCCTAACCCTAGCCATGAACGGAAACCCACCACCAGCCCTACACCTTACCCCCAAGCCTTAGGCTACTCCTGGACCTTACGCTGGCACTGACCCGTGCGTCAGCACGTAGCCTGACCCTCCCACGTTTGCGGACCCTCACCTGTGCCCTAAGCCTTGCCATTCCCTAACTGTAACCCTAGCCCGGAACGGAAACCCACCACCAGCCCTAAACCTTTCCCTACGCCGTAGCCTATTCCTGGCCCATACGCAGGCACTGACACTTTCATCAGCACGTAGCCTGACCCTCCCTAGTTTCCGTACCCTCACCTGTGCCCTAAGCCTTGCCATTCCCTAACTGTAACCCTAGCCCGGAACGGAAACCCAACACCAGCCCTACACCTTCCCCCCAAGCCTTAGCCTACTCCTGGTCCATACGCTGGCACTGACCTGTGCGTCAGCACTTAGCCTGAACTTCTCACATTACCGTACCCTCACCTGTGCCCTAAGCCTTGCCATTCCCTAGCCCTAACCCTAGCCCGGAACGGAAACCCACCGCGAGCCCTAGACCTTACCCTACGCCGTAGCCTATTCCTGGCCTGTACGCTGGCACTGACCCATGCATCAGCAGGTAGCCTGACACTCCCACGTTTCCGTGCCCTCACTGTGCCCTAAGCCTTGCCGTTCCCTTACCCTAACCCTAGCCCGGAACGGAAACCCACCATCAGCCCTTCAACTTACCCCAAGCTGTAGCCTACTCCTGGCCCGTATGCTTGCTCTGACCCGTGCGTCAGCACGTAGCCTGACCCTCCCACGATTCCGTACCCTCAACTGAGCCCTATGCCTTGCCGTTCCCTAACCCTAACCCTAGCACAGAACGGAAACCCACCTCCAGCCCTACACTTTACCCTATGCCGTAGCCTACACCTGGCCCGTACGTGGGCACTGACCCGTGTGTCAACACGTAGCCTGACCTTCCCACATTTCCGTACCCTCACCTGTGCCCTAAGCCTTGCCGTTCCCTAACCCTAACCCTAGTACGGAACGGAAACACACCACCAGCCCTACACCTAACACCCAAGCCATAGCCTACTCCTGGCCTGTACGCGGGCACTGACCCATGCGTCAGCACGTAGCCTGACCCTCCCACGTTTCCGTACCCTCACCTGTGCCCTAAGCCTTGCCGTTCCCTAAGCCTAACCCTAGCCAGGAACGGAAACCCATCAGAAGCCCTATACCTTACCATACGCCATAGCCTACTCCTGGCCCGTACGCTGGCACTGACCCATGCGTCAGCACGTAGCCTGACCCCCCCACGTTTCTGTACCCTCACCTGTGCCCTAAGCCTTGCCGTACCCTAACCCTAACCCTAGCCCTGAACTGAAACCCACCACCAGCCCTACACCTTACACTACGCCGTAGCCTAATCCTGGCGCGTATGCTGGCACTGACCCATGTGTCAGCACGTAGCCAGACCCTCCCACGTTTCCGTACTCTCACCTGTGCCCTAAGCCTTGACGTTCCCTAACCCTAACCCAAGCCCGGAATGGAAACCCACCAGCAGCCCTACACATTTCCCTACGACGTAGCCTACTCCTGGCCCGTACGCTGGCACTGACCCATGCTTCAGCACGTAGCCTGAACCTCCAACTTTTCTGTACCCTCACCTGTGCCCTAAGCCTTGACGTTCCCTAACACTAACCCTAGCCCGGAACGGAAACCCACCACCAGCCCTACACCTTACCCTAGGCTGTAGCCTACACCTGGCCCGTACGTTGCACTGACCGTGCGTCAGCACGTAGCCTGACCTGTCCACGTTTCCATACCCTCACCTGTGCCCTAAGCCTTGCCGTTCCCTTACCCTAACCGTAGCCCGGAACGGAAACCCACCACCAGCCCTACAACTTACCCCCAAGCTGTAGCCTACTCCTGGCCCGTATGCTGGCACTGACCCGTGCGTCAGCACGTAGCCTGACCGTCCCACGTTTCCGTACCCTCACCTGTGCCCTATGCCTTGCCGTTCCCTAACACTAACCCTAGCACAGAACGGAAACCCACCTCCAGCCCTACACTTTACCCTATGCCGTAGCCTACACCTGGCCCGTATGTGGGCACTGACCCGTGTGTCAGCATGTAGCCTAACCCTCCCACGTTTCCGTACCCTCACCTCTGCCCTAAGCCTTGCCGTTCCCTAACCCTAACCCTAGCCCCCTAGCCCGGAACGGAAACCCACCACCAGCCCTAAACATTACCCACAAGCCGTAGCCTACACCTGGCCCGTATGCTGGCACTGACTCGTGCGTCAGCACTTAGCCTGACCCTCCCACGTTTACGTACACTCACCTGTGCCCTAAGCCTTGCCGTTCCCTAACCCTAACCCTATTCCGGAACGGAAACACACCACCAGCCCTACAGCTTACCCCCAAGCCATAGCCTACTCCTGGCCCGTACGCTGGCACTGACCCGTGCGTCAGCACGTAGCCTGACCCTCCCACTTTTCCGTACCCTCACCTGTTCCCTAAGCCTTGCCGTTCCATAACACTAACCCTAGCCCGGAACGGAAACCCACCACCAGCCCTACACCATACGCTACACCGTAGCCTACTCCTGGCCCGTACGCTGGCACTGACCCGTGCGTCATCATGTAGCCTGACCCTCTCACCTTTCCGTACCCTCACCTGTGCCCTAAGCCTTTCCGTTCCCTAACCCTAACCCCAGCCCTGAACGGAAACCCACCACAAGCCCTAAACCTTTCCCTACGCCGTAGCCTATTCCTGGATCGTACGCAGGCACTGACCTTTTCATTGGCACGTAGCCTGACCCTCCCACGTTTCCGTACACTCACCTGTGCCCTAAGCATTGCCGTTCACTAACCCTAACCCTAGCCCGGAACGGAAACCCACCACCACCCCTACAACTTACCCCCAAGCCGTAGCCTACTCCTGGCCGGTACGCTGGCACTGACACGTGCGTCAGCATGTAGCCTGACCCTCACACATTTCCGTACCCTCACCTGTGCCCTAAGCCTTGCCGTTCCCTCACCCTAACCTTAGCCCGGAACAGAAACCCACCACCAGCCCTACACTATACCCTACGCCGTAGCCTACTCCTGGCCCGTACGCTGGCACTGACCCGGGAGTCAGCACGTAGACTGACCCTCCCACGTTTCCGTACCCTCACCTGAGCCCTAAGCCTTGCCGTTCCCTCGCCCTAACCCTAGCCAAGAACGGAAACCCACCAGCAGCCCTAAACCTTACCCTACACCGTAGCCTACTCCTGGCCCGTACGCTGGCACTGACCCATGCGTCAGCACGTAGCCTGACCCTCCCACGTTTCCATACCCTCACCTGTGCCCTAAGCCTTGCTGTTCCCTAACACTAACCCTAGCCTGGAACGGAAACCCACCACCAGCCCTACACCTTACCCCCAAAATGCAGCCTACTCCTGGTCCATACGCTGGCACTGACCCGTGCGTCAGAACATATCCTGACCCTGCGACATTGCCGTACCCTCACCTGTGCCCTAAACCTTGCCGTTCCCTCACCCTAACCCTAGCCCTGAATGGAAACCCACCAGCAGCCCTGCAGCTAAACCCCAAGCCGTAGCCTACTCCTGGCCGGTACGCTTGCACTGACACGTGCGTCAGCACGTAGCCTGACCCTCCCATGTTTCTTTACCCTCACCTGTGCCTTAAGCCTTGCCGTTTCCTAACCCTAACCCTAGCCCGGAACGGAAACCCACCATCAACCCTTCACTTTACCCTACGCCGTAGCCTACTCCTGGCCCGTACGCTGGCACTGTCCCGTGCGTCAGCACGTAGCCTGACCCTCCAACTTTTCTGTACCCTCACCTGTGCCCTAAGCCTTGCCGTTCCCTAACCCTAACCCTAGCCCAAAATGGAAACCCACCACCAGCCCTAAACCTTACCCTACGCCGTAGCCTACTCCTGGTCCATACGGTGACACTGACCCTTGTGTCAGCACGAAGCCTGACCCTCCCACGTTTCGTACCCTCACCTGTGCCCTAAGCCTTGCCGTACCCTAACCCTAACCCTAGCCCTGAACTGAAACCCACCACCAGCCCTACACCTTACACTACGCCGTAGCCTAATCCTGGCGCGTATGCTGGCACTGACCCATGTGTCAGCACGTAGCCAGACCCTCCCACGTTTCCGTACTCTCACCTGTGCCCTAAGCCTTGACGTTCCCTAACCCTAACCCAAGCCCGGAATGGAAACCCACCAGCAGCCCTACACATTTCCCTACGACGTAGCCTACTCCTGGCCCGTACGCTGGCACTGACCCTTGTGTCAGCACGAAGCCTGACCCTCCCACGTTTCGTACCCTCACCTGTGCCCTAAGCCTTGTTGTTCCCTAACCATAACCCTAGCCCGGAACGGAAACCCACCACCAGCCCTACACCTTACCGTATGCCATAGCCTACTCCTGGCCCGTACGCTGGCACTGACACGTGCGTCAGCATGTAGCCTGACCCTCCCACTTTTCTGTACACTCGCCTGTGCCCTAAGCCTTGCTGTTCCCTATCCCTAACCCTAGCCCAAAACGGAAAGCCACCACCAGCCCTACACCTTACCCTACGCCGAAGCCTAATCCTGGCCCGAATCCTGGCACTGACCCGTGCGTCATCACGTAGCCTGACCCTCCCACGTTTCCGTACCCTCACCTGTGCCCTAAGCCTTGCAGTTCCCTAACCCTAACCCTAGCCCGGAACGGAAACTCACCACCAGCCCTAAACTTTACCCCCAAGCTGAAGCCTACTGCCGGCCCTTACGCTGGCACTGACACGTGTGTGAGCCTGAACCTCCCACGTTTCCGTACCCTCACCTGGGCCCTAAGCCTTGCAGTTCCCTAACCCTAACCCTAGCCCGGAACGGAAAACCACGACTAGCCCTAAACCATACCCTACGCCATACCCTACTCCTGGCCCATACGCTGGCACTGACCCGTGAATCAGCACGTAGCCTGACCCTCCAACGTTTCAGTACCCTCACCAGTGACCTAAGCCTTGCAGTTCCCTCACCCTAAACCTAGCCCGGAATGGAAACCCACCACCAGCCCTACATTTAACCCTATGCCGTAGCCTACTCCTGTCCCGTACGCTGGCACTGACCTCTGCGTCAGCACGAAGCCTGACCTTCCCACATTTCTGCACCCTCATCTGTGCCCTAAGCCTTGACGTTCCCTAACACTAACCCTAACCCGGAACGGAAACACACCACCAGCCCTACAACTTACCCCCAAGCCGTAGCCTATTCCTGTCCCGTACGCTGGCACTGACCCGTGCATCAGTACGTAGCCTGACCCTCCCACATTTCCGTAACGTCACCTGTGCCCTAAGCCTTGACGTTTCCTAACCCTAACCCTAGCCCGGAAAGGAAACCCACCACCAGCCCTACACCTTACCCTACACTGTAGCCTACTCCGGGGCCGTACGCTGGCACTGACCCGTGCGTCAGCACGTAGCCTAACCCTCCCACGTTTCCGGAGCCTCACCTGTGCCCTAAGACTTGACGTTCCCTAACTCTAACCATAGCCCGGAACGGAAACACACCACCAGCCCTACACCTTACCCCCAAGCCATAGCCTTCTCCTGGCCCGTACGCTGGCACTGATGCGTGTGTCAGCATGTAGCAATGAAACTCCCACGTTTCCGTACCCTCAAGTGTGCCCTAAGCCTTGTGGTTCCCTAACCCTAACCCTAGACCAGAAGGGAAACCCACCACCAACACTACACCTTACCCTACGCCGTAGCCTACTCCTGGCCCGTACGCGGGCACTGACCCGTGCATTCAGCAGGTAGCCTGACCCTCCCACGTTTCCGTACCCTCACCTGTGCCCTAAGCCTTGCCATTACCTAACCCTAACCCTAGCCCAGAACAGAAACCCATCACCAGCCTAAAACTTACCCACAACCTATAGCCTACTCCTGGCCCTTACGCTGGCACTGACCCGTGCGTCAGAACGGAGCCTGACCTTCCCTCGTTTCCGTACCCTCACGTGGGCCCTAAGCCTTGCCGTTCCCTAACCCTAACCCTAGCCCGGAACGGAAACCAACCACCAGCCCTACAACTTACCCCCAAGCCGTAGCCTACTCCTGGCCCGTACGCTGGCACTGACATGTGCGTCAGCACGTAGCCTGACCCTCCCACGTTTCCGTACCATCACCTGTGCCCTAAGCCTTGCCGTTCCCTAACCCTAACCCTAGCCCGGAATGGAAACACACCACCAGCCCTATACCTAACCCCCAAGCCGTAGCCTACTCCTGGCCCGTACGCGGGCACTGACCTGTGCTTCAGCACATAGCCTAACCCTCCCATGTTACTCTACCCTCACCTGTGCCCTAATCCTTGCCGTTCCCTTATCCTAACCCTAGCCCCGAACGGAAACCCACCACCAGCCCTACACTCTACCCTACGCTGTAGCCTACTACTGGCCCGTACGCTGGCAGTGAGCCGTGCGTCAGCACGTAGCCTGACCCTCCCACGTTTCCGTACCATCACCTGTGCCCTAAGCCTTGCCGTTCCTTAACCCTAACCCTACCCTCTCACGGAAACCCACCACCAGCCCTACACCTTACCCTACGCCGTAGCCTAATCCTGGCCCGTACGCTGGCACTGACCCGTGCGTCAGCACGTAGCCGGAACCTCACAAGTTTCCGTACCCTCACCTGTGCCCTAAGCCTTGCCGTTCCCTAACCCTAACCATAGTCCGGAACGGAAACCCACCAACAGCCCTACAGCTTGCCCCCAAGCCATAGCCTACTCGTGGCCCATACGCTGACACTGACCGGTGTGTCAGCATATAGCCTGACGAGGCACACCAGGGGAGGGCGGGCCGGAAGGGTAAGGCTACCCAGGTCAGCTAATCCACAACCCTCAGGGAATCACATTGGTGAAAATGGACCTCGCTAAAGCAGAATAGAAGCCAACGGAAAAAAGGACACTGTGCCATTTGCAGCACCGTAGATGAGTCTAGAAGTAATCACGTGACATGTAGTAAGTCAGAAAGTGAAAGACACATATCATATCGTATCACTTATAGGTGTTACCTAAAAATGGATACCAGGGCAGATATTTCCATGGAGAAGGGCAATCACAGATTCATTAAACAAACTTATGGTTCACCAATGGAAAGGTGTGAGGATTGGTTTCATTACGATATCGGGGTTAACACACATATACAAACACAGGTGACATATATAATCACCAAAGACCTACAGAATACCAAGAGAGGACTACTCAACATTCTGTCATAACGTACATGGGAAAAGGATCCCAGGAAGAACAGACATCTGTATATGTGTAAAAGAACCACATCTTCCACACCTACAACAAGCCAAACATTGTAATCAAACTTGCTGTAATAAAAAATAAAAAATTAAATTAAAAACACAAACAAGAAGTAGTGAGACAAACTTGAGGGGCTTTCTCCTGGCACATTCCATTCTAAATTCCAATCTAGAACACCACTTCCACTGAGGCTCTCTTGCCCTAGTAACCAGATTTGGTAAGGGTGAACTGCTGCCAACTTGTGGCCGTTTCACACAACAGCAGCTTTAATCCCAGCACTAATGGTCAGTTGATGTTCAGAATCATTGCAGGCCTGTAAATGACACCTGCCCTGAAAACAAATCCTCGGGTCACATATCGACCAAAAAATTCAAAGGACGTCCATATTTCAAAACGACCGTTTCAAAAGGCATATTTTACGCACATTAGTGTTCTGCTTCTTTTCCTTTCTTTCCTTTTTTGTTAAAAAAAACGGGAATGGAAAAAGGCATCCCTCAGAATGGGCGAAAATCGTTGCAAACGTATCAATGGACAGAGGTTTAATCTCCAATATATATAAACAGCTCATGCAGCTTAATATTAAAAAAACCAACAACCCAATACAAAAATGGGCAGAAGATCTAAAGAGACATTTCTTCAAAGGAGACACAGAGATGGCCAAGACGCACATGAAAAGCTGCTCAACAGCACTAATTATTAGAGAAATGCAAATCAAAACTACAATGAGGTATCACCTCACACCTGTTAGAATCGGCATCATCAGAAAATCTACAAACAACCAATTCTGGGGAGGGTGTGGACAAAAGGAGCCCTCTTCCACTATTGGTGGGAATGTAACTTGATACAGTCACTATGGAGAACAGTATGGAGTTTCCTTAAAAAAAACTAGAAACAGAATTACCATCTGATCCAGCAATCCCACTTCTGGGCATATACCCAGAGAAAACCGTAAATCAAAAAGGCACATTCACCACAATGTTCATTGCAGCACTATTTACAATAGCCAGGTAATGGAAGCAACCTAAATGCCCACAGACAGATGAATGGATAAAGATGTGGTACATATATAAAATGGAATATGACTCGGCCATAAAAAGGAATGAAACTGGGTCATTTGTAGAGACATCGATGGATCGAGAGACTGTCATACAGAATGAAGTAAGTCAGAAAGAGGAAAACAAATATTGTATATAAATGCATATATGTGGAGCCTAAAAAATGGTACAGATGAACTGGTTTGCAGGGAAGAAATAGAGACACAGAGGTAGAGAACAAACGTATGGACACCAAGTGTTGGAAGCCATGGGGTGGTGGTGGTGGGATGAGTTGGGAGATTGGGATTGACCTGAATACATGTATATGCATAAAATACATAACTAATAATAACGTGCTGTATAAAAAAAATAAATAAAGTTAAATTTCAAAATTTTACAAAATAATATTTAACAATAAAACAGAAAAAATTTCTTCTGTCACACAGATGTATTTATAGGAATGAATTATTACAATGCTTATATCTATAAATACATAAAAGAGGAATAAAATCTAACTTGATCCATAAAGGAAAAAAAAACTGAACCCACGAGTTATACAGAGGAAAACCCTATCACGGCACAATTGCTCCAGCGGTAAACAATTCTGAAATTGGTCAGAGGTGGGTAACCATCTCCCATACAGCCAGCAACCCACCCCCCACACAAGGAGCGTCCTCATTGCAAAGCTGGGGGACCGTGCCGAGGCATCTGTGAGTAAACGTGAGCTGAGCCCCAGGCCAGCTGCTGCTGAACTGTTCCCAACCTTTCCAGGTAAAACACCTGAATATGTACAAGGGCTTGAAAGCCTAGAGGAAGGACCGTGGAGCCACACCAGCGACAGCACGCAGGCCAACTTGGTGCCTGCAGGCCAGCCAGGGTGGTCCTGGCCCCGGGCGCTCCTCCAGAAGCTTTCCATTGCCCTGCCTGAGATACCCCTCCTGTGCCGGCCCCCACTGCTTTTTTCCTTCCTCATCTCTGGCCGGAGAGAAATTCCAGCGGAAGGTATGGGTGACACATCCTCTTCTTTACAGGCGGCAGCCTGGCAACTCCTGCAGAAAGGCCAGCAGAACCCCACTCACACCGGGCCACCCACAAAGCTGTGGCACCTCTCTCCCTCCCACCAGCACAGCCCCGAGACTGCTGATGGGGCAGAGAATATGGAGTCAGGCACAGCTTCAGGGGCTATTGCTGCCTGGAGCTCTGTTTATATTGACCTCAACGAGGCACACCTGGGGAGGGCGGGCCGGCAGGGTAAGGCTGCCCAGGTCAGCTAATCCACAACCCTCAGGGAATCACATTGTTGAAAATGGACCTCGCTAAGGCAGAAGAGGAGCCAAGGAAAAAAAGGACACAATGCCATTTGCAGCCCCGTAGATGAGTCTAGAAGTAATCACGTGACTTGTAGTAAGTCAGAAAGTGAAAGACACATATCATATCATATCACTTATAGGTGTTACCTAAAAATGGATAGCAGGGCAGATATTTCCACGGAGAAGGGCAATCACAGATTCATTAAACAAACTTATGGTTCACCCATGGAAACGTGTGAGGATTGGTTTAATTACGATATCGGCGTTAACACACATATACAAACACAGGTGACATATATAATCACCAAAGACCTACAGAATACCAAGAGAGGACTACTCAACTCTGTCATAACGTACATGCGAAAAGGATCCCAAGAAGAACAGTCATCTGTATATGTGTAAAAGAACCACATCTTCCACACCTACAACAAGCCAAACATTGTAATCAAACTTGCTGTAATAAAAAATAAAAACTTAAATTAAAAACACGAACAAGAAGTAGTGAGACAAACGTGAGGGGCTTTCTCCTGGCACATTCCATTCTAAATTCCAATCTAGAACACCACTTCCACTGAGGCTCTCTTGCCCTAGTAACAAGATTTGGTAAGGGAGAACTGCTGCCACCTTGTGGCCGTTTCACACAACATCAGCTTTAATCCCAGTGCTAATGGTCAGTTGATATTCAAAATCATTGCAGGCCTGTAAATGACACCTGCCCTGAAAACAAATCCTGGGTCACATATCGACCAAAAAATTCAAAGGACGTCCATATTTCAAAACGACCGTTTCAAAAGGCATATTTTGCGCACATCAGTGTTCTGCTTATTTTACTTTCTTTCCTTTTTTGTTAAAAAACACGGGAATGGAAAAAGGCATCCCTCAGAATGGGCAAAAATCGTTGCAGACGAATCAATGGACAGAGGTTTAATCTCCAATATATATAAACAGCTCATGCAGCTTAATATTAAAAAAAACAAACAACCCAAAAAAAATGGGCAGAAGATCTAAAGAGACGTTTCTTCAAAGGAGACACAGAGATGGCCAAGACGCACATGAAAAGCTGCTCAACAGCACTAATTATTAGAGAAATGCAAATCAAAACTACAATGAGGTATCACCTCACACCTGTTAGAATCGGCATCATCAGAAAATCTACAAACAACCAATTCTGGGGAGGGTGTGGACAAAAGGAGCCCTCTTCCACTATTGGTGGGAATGTAACTTGATACAGTCACTATGGAGAACAGTATGGAGTTTCCTTAAAAAAAACTAGAAACAGAATTACCATCTGATCCAGCAATCCCACTTCTGGGCATATACCCAGAGAAAACCGTAAATCAAAAAGGCACATTCAGCACAATGTTCATTGCAGCACTATTTACAATAGCCAGGTAATGGAAGCAACCTAAATGCCCACAGACAGATGAATGGATTAAGATGTGGTACATATATAAAATGGAATATGACTCGGCCATAAAAAGGAATGAAACTGGGTCATTTGTAGAGACATCGATGGATCGAGAGTCTGTCATACAGAATGAAGTAAGTCAGAAAGAGGAAAACAAATATTGTATATTAATGCATATATGTGGAACCTAAAAAAATGGTACAGATGAACTGGTTTGCAGGGAAGAAATAGAGACACAGAGGTAGAGAACAAACGTATGGACACCAAGTGTGGGAATCCATGGGGTGGTGGTGGTGGGATGAGTTGGGAGATTTGGATTGACCTGTATACATATATATGCATAATATACATAACTAATAAAAACCTGCTGTATAAAAACATAAATAAAATTATATTTCAAAATTTAAAAAAAATAGAATTTAACAATAAAACAGAAAAAATTTCTTCTGTCACACAGATGTATTTATAGGAATGAATTATTTCCATGCTTATATCTATAAATACATAAAAGAGGAATAAAATCTAACTTGAACCATAAAAGAAAAAAAAAGTGAACCCACGAGTTATACAGAGGAAATCCCTATCACGGCACTTGCTCCAACGGTAAAGAATTCTGAAATTTGTCAGAGGTGGGGAACCATCTCCCATACAGCCACAAACCCACCCCCCACGCTAGGAGCGTCCTCATTGCAAAGCTGGGGGACCGTGCCGAGGCATCTGTGAGTAAACGTGAGCTGAGCCCCAGGCCAGCTGCTGCTGAACTGTCCCCAACCTTTCCAGGTAAAACACCTGAATATGTACAAGGGCTTGAAAGCCTAGAGGAAGGACCGTGGAGCCACACCAGCGACAGCACGTAGGCCAACTTGGTGCCTGCAGGCCAGCCAGGGTGGTCCTGGACCCTGGCGCTCTTCCAGAAGCTTTCCATTGCCCTGCCTGAGATACCCCTCCTGTCCCGGCCCCCACTGCTTTTTTCCTTCCTCACCTCTGTCCGGAGAGAAATTCCAGCGGAAGGTATGGGTGACACATCCTCTTCTTTACAGGTGGCAACATGGCAACTCCTGCAGAAAGGCCAGCAGAACCCCACTCACACCGGGCCACCCACAAAGCTGTGGCCCCTCACTTCCTCCCACCAGCACAGCCCCGAGACTGCTAACGGGGCAGAGAATATGGAGTCAGGCACAGCTTCAGGGGCTATTGCTGCCTGGAGCTCTGTTTATATTGACCTCAACGAGGCACAGCTGGGGAGGGCGGGCCGGCAGGGCAAGGCTGCCCAGGTCAGCTAATCCACAACCCTCAGGGAATCACATTGTTGAAAATGGACCCCGCTAAGGCAGAAGAGTTGCCAAGGAAAAAAAGATCACAATGCCATTTGCAGCACCGTAGATGAGTCTAGAAGTAATCACGTGACTTGTAGTAAGTCAGAAAGTGAAAGACACATATCATATCATATCACTTATAGGTGTTACCTAAAAATGGATACCAGGGCAGATATTTCCACGGAGAAGGGCAATCACAGATTCATTAAACAGACTTATGGTTCACCAATGGAAAGGTGTGAGGATTGGTTTCATTACGATATCGGGGTTAACAGACATATACAAACACAGGTGACATATATAATCACCAAAGACCTACAGAATACCAAGAGAGGACTACTCAACATTCTGTCATAACGTACATGGGAAAAGGATCCCAGGAAGTACAGTCATCTGTATATGTGTAAAAGAACCACATCTTCCACACCTACAAGAAGACAAACATTGTAATCAAACTTGCTGTAATAAAAAATAAAAAAAAAATAAATTAAAAACACGAACAAGAAGTAGTGAGACAAACATGAGGGGCTTTCTCCTGGCACATTCCATTCTAAACTCCAATCTAGAACACCACTTCCACTGAGGCTCTCTTGCCCTAGTAACCAGATTTGGTAAGGGTGAACTGCTGCCACCTTGTGGCCGTTTCACACAACAGCAGCTTTAATCCCAACGCTAATGGTCAGTAGATATTCAAAATCATTGCAGGCCTGTAAATGACACCTGCCCTGAAAACAAATCCTGGGGTCACATATCGACCAAAAAATTCAAAGGACGTCCATATTTCAAAACGACCGTTTCAAAAGGCATATTTTACGCACATTAGTGTTCTGCTTCTTTTCCTTTCTTTCCTTTTTTGTTAAAAAACCCGGGAATGGAAAAAGGCATCCCTCAGAATAGGCGAAAATCGTTGCAGACGAATCAATGGACAGAGGTTTAATCTCCAATATATATAAACAGCTCATGCAGCTTAATATTAAAAAATTAACAACCCCCAAAAAATGGGAAGAAGATCTAAAGGGACGTTTCTTCAAAGGAGACACAGAGATGGCCAAGACACACATGAAAAGCTGCTCAACAGCACTAATTATTAGAGAAATGCAAATCAAAACTACAATGAGTTATCACCTCACACCTGTTAGAATCGGCATCATCAGGAAATCTACAAACAACCAATTCTGGGTAGGGTGTGGACAAAAGTAGCCCTCTTCCACTATTGGTGGGAATGTAAATTGATACAGTCACTATGGAGAACAGTATGGAGTTTCCTTTAAAAATCTAGAAATAGAATTACCATCTGATCCAGCAATCCCACTTCTGGGCATATACCCAGAGAAAACCGTATTTCAAAAAGGCACATTCACCACAATGTTCGTTGCAGCACTATTTACAATAGACAGGTAATGGAAGCCACCTAAATGCCCACAGACAGATGAATGGATAAAGATGTGGTACATATATCAAATGGAATATTACTCGGCCATAAAAAGGAATGAAACTGGGTCATTTGTAGAGACATCGATGGATCGAGAGACTGTCATACAGAATGAAGTAAGTCAGAAAGAGGAAAACAAATATTGTATATTAATGCATATATGTGGAGCCTAAAAATGGTACAGATGAACTGGTTTGCAGGGAAGAAATAGAGACACAGAGGTAGAGAACAAACGTATGGACACCAAGTGTGGGAAGCCATGGGGTGGTGGTGGTGGGATGAGTTGGGAGTTTGGGATTGACCTGTATACATGTATATGCATAAAATTAATAACTAATAATAACGTGCTCTTTAAAAAAATAAATAAAATTAAATTTCAAAATTTTAAAAAATAAAATTTAAAAATAAAACAGAAAAAAGATCTTCCCGTCACACAGATGTATTTATAGGAAAGAATTATTTCCATGCTTATATCTATAAATACATAAACGAGGAATAAAATCTAACTTGAACGATAAAAGAAAAAAAAAGTGAACCCACGAGTTATACAGAGGAAAACCCTATCAGGGCACTTGCTCCAGCGGTAAACAATTCTGAAATTGGTCAGAGGTGGGGAACCATCTCCCATACAGCCAGCAACCCACCCCCCATGCAAGGAGCGTCCTCATTGCAAAGCTGGGGCTCCGTGCCAAGGCATCTGTGAGTAAACGTGAGCTGAGCCCCAGGCCAGCTGCTGCTGATCTGTTCCCACCCTTTCCAGGTAAAACACCTGAATATGTACAAGGGCTTGAAAGCCTAGAGTAAGGACCGTGGAGCCACACCAGCGACAGCACGCAGGCCAACTTGGTGCCTGCAGGCCAGCCAGGGTGGTTCTGTACCCTGGCGCTCTTCCAGAAGCTTTCCATTGCCCTGCCTGAGATAACCGTCTTGTCCCTTCCCCCACTGCTTTTTTCCTTCCTCACCTCTGTCCGGAGAGAAATTCCAGCGGAAGATATGGGTGACACATCCTCTTCTTTACAGGCGGCAGCCTGGCAACTCCTGCAGAAAGGCCAGCAGAACCCCACTCACACCGGGCCATCCACAAAGCTGTGTCCCCTCACTCCCTCCCACCAGCACAGCCCCGAGACTGCTGACGGGGCAGAGAATATGGAGTCAGGCACAGCTTCAGGGGCTATTGCTGCCTGGAGCTCTGTTTATATTGACCTCAACAAGGCACACCTGGGGAGGGCGGGCCGGCAGGGTAAGGCTGCCCAGGTCAGCTAATCCACAACCCTCAGGGAATCACATTGTTGAAAATGGACCCCGCTAAGGCATAAGAGATGCCAAGGAAAAAAAGGACACAATGCCATTTGCAGCACCGTAGATGAGTCTAGAAGTAATCACGTGACTTGTAGTAAGTCAGAAAGTGAAAGACACATATCATATCATATCACTTATAGGTGTTACCTAAAAATGGATACCAGGGTAGATATTTCCACGGAGAAGGGCAATCACAGATTCATTAAACAAACTTATGGTTCACCAATGGAAAGGTGTGAGGATTGGTTTCATTACGATATCGGGGTTAACAGACATATACAAACACAGGTGACATATATAATCACCAAAGACCTACAGAATACCAAGAGAGGACTACTCAACATTCTGTCATAACGTACATGGGAAAAGGATCCCAAGAAGAACAGTCATCTGTATATGTGTAAAAGAACCACATCTTCCACACCTACAACAAGCCAAACATTGTAATCAAACTTGCTGTAATAAAAAATAAAAACTTAAATTAAAAACACGAACAAGAAGTAGTGAGACAAACGTGAGGGGCTTTCTCCTGGTACATTCCATTCTAAACTCCAATCTAGAACACCACTTCCACTGAGGCTCTCTTGCCCTAGTAACCAGATTTGGTAAGGGTGAACTGCTGCCACCTTGTGGCCGTTTCACACAACAGCAGCTTTAATCCCAACGCTAATGGTCAGTTGATATTCAAAATCATTGCAGGCCTGTAAATGACAGCTGCCCTGAAAACAAATCCTGGGGTCACATATCGACCAAAAATTTCAAAGGACGTCCATATTTCAAAACCACCGTTTCAAAAGGCATATTTTACGCACATTAGTGTTCTGCTTCTTTTCCTTTCTTTCCTTTTTTGTTAAAAAACACGGGAATGGAAAAAGGCATCCCTCAGAATGGGCGAAAATCGTTGCAGACGAATCAATGGACAGAGGTTTAATCTCCAATATATATAAACAGCTCATGCAGCTTAATATTAAAAAAACAAACAACCCCCCAAAAATGGGCAGAAGATCTAAAGAGACGTTTCTTCAAAGGAGACACAGAGATGGCCAAGACGCACATGAAAAGCTGCTCAACAGCACTAATTATTAGAGAAATGCAAATCAAAACTACAATGAGGTATCACCTCACACCTGTTAGAATCGGCATCATCAGAAAATCTACAAACAACCAATTCTGGGGAGGGTGTGGACAAAAGGAGCCCTCTTCCACTATTGGTGGGAATGTAAATTGATACAGTCCCTATGGAGAACAGTATGGAGTTTCCTTAAAATAACTAGAAATAGAATTACCATCTGATCCAGCAATCCCACTTCTGGGCATATACCCAGAGAAAACCGTATTTCAAAAAGGCACATTCACCACAATGTTCGTTGCAGCACTATTTACAATAGCCAGGTAATGGAAGCAACCTAAATGCCCACAGACAGATGAATGGATAAAGATGTGGTACATATATAAAATGGAATATGACTCGGCCATAAAAAGGAATGAAACTGGGTCATTTGTAGAGACATCGATGGATCGAGAGACTGTCATACAGAATGAAGTAAGTCAGAAAGAGGAAAACAAATATTGTATATTAATGCATATATGTGGAGCCTAAAAATGGTACAGATGAACTGGTTTGCAGGGAAGAAATAGAGACACAGAGGTAGAGAACAAACGTATGGACACCAAGTGTGGGAAGCCATGGGGTGGTGGTGGTGGGATGAGTTGGGAGTTTGGGATTGACCTGTATACATGTATATGCATAAAATACATAACTAATAATAACGTGCTGTATAAAAAAATAAATAAAATTTCAAAATTTTAAAAAATAAAATTTAAAAATAAAACAGAAAAAAGTTCTTCCCGTCACACAGATGTATTTATAGGAATGAATTATTTCCATGCTTATATCTATAAATACATAAAAGAGGAATAACATCTAACTTGAAACATAAAAGAAAAAAAAAGTGAACCCACGAGTTATACAGAGGAAAACCCTATCACGGCACTGGCTCCAGTGGTAAACAATTCTGAAATTGGTCAGCGGTGGGGAACCATCTCCCATACAGCCAGCAACCCAACCCCCACGCAAGGAGCGTCCTCATTGCAAAGCTGGGGGACCGTGCCGAGGCATCTGTGAGTAAACGTGAGCTGAGCCCCAGGCCAGCTGCTGCTGAACTGTTCCCACCCTTTCCAGGTAAAACACCTGAATATGTACAAGGGCTTGAAAGCCTAGAGGAAGGACCGTGGAGCCACACCAGCGACAGCACGCAGGCCAACTTGGTGCCTGCAGGCCAGCCAGCGTGGTCCTGGACCCTGGCGCTCTTCCAGAAGCTTTCCATTGCACTGCCTGAGATACCCCTCCTGTCCCGGCCCCCACTGCTTTTTTCCTTCCTCACCTCTGTCCGGAGAGAAATTCCAGCGGAAGGTATGGGTGACACATCCTCTTCTTTACAGGCGGCAGCCTGGCAACTCCTGCAGAAAGGCCAGCAGAACACCACTCACACCGGGCCACCCACAAAGCTGTGGCCCCTCACTCCCTCCCACCAGCACAGCCCCGAGACTGCTGACGGGGCAGAGAATATGGAGTCAGGCACAGCTTCAGGGGCTATTGCTGCCTGGAGCTCTGTTTATATTGACCTCAACGAGGCACACCTGGGGAGGGCGGGCCGGCAGGGTAAGGCTGCCCAGGTCAGCTAATCCACAACCCTCAGGGAATCACATTGTTGAAAATGGACCCCGCTAAGGCAGAAGAGAAGCCAAGGGAAAAAAGGACACAATGCCATTTGCAGCACCGTAGATGAGTCTAGAAGTAATCACGTGACTTGTAGTAAGTCAGAAAGTGAAAGACACATATCATATCATATCACTTATAGGTGTTACCTAAAAATGGATACCAGGGCAGATATTTCCACGGAGAAGGGCAATCACAGATTCATTAAACAAACTTATGGTTCACCAATGGAAAGGTGTGAGGATTGGTTTCATTACGATATCGGGGTTAACAGACATATACAAACACAGGTGACATATATAATCACCAAAGACCTACAGAATACCAAGAGAGGACTACTCAACATTCTGTCATAACGTACATGGGAAAAGGATCCCAAGAAGAACAGTCATCTGTATATGTGTAAAAGAACCACATCTTCCACACCTACAACAAGCCAAACATTGTAATCAAACTTGCTGTAATAAAAAATAAAAACTTAAATTAAAAACACGAACAGTAAGTAGTGAGACAAACGTGAGGGGCTTTCTCCTGGTACATTCCATTCTAAACTCCAATCTAGAACACCACTTCCACTGAGGCTCTCTTGCCCTAGTAACCAGATTTCGTAAGGGTGAACTGCTGCCACCTTGTGGCCGTTTCACACAACAGCAGCTTTAATCCCAACGCTAATGGTCAGTGGATATTCAAAATCATTGCAGGCCTGTAAATGACAGCTGCCCTGAAAACAAATCCTGGGGTCACATATCGACCAAAAATTTCAAAGGACGTCCATATTTCAAAACCACCGTTTCAAAAGGCATATTTTACGCACATTAGTGTTCTGCTTCTTTTCCTTTCTTTCCTTTTTTGTTAAAAAACACGGGAATGGAAAAAGGCATCCCTCAGAATGGGCGAAAATCGTTGCAGACGAATCAATGGACAGAGGTTTAATCTCCAATATATATAAACAGCTCATGCAGCTTAATATTAAAAAAACAAATAACCCCAAAAAAATGGGCAGAAGATCTAAAGAGACGTTTCTTCAAAGGAGACACAGAGATGGCCAAGACGCACATGAAAAGCTGCTCAACAGCACTAATTATTAGAGAAATGCAAATCAAAACTACAATGAGGTATCACCTCACACCTGTTAGAATCGGCATCATCAGAAAATCTACAAACAACCAATTCTGGGGAGGGTGTGGACAAAAGGAGCCCTCTTCCACTATTGGTGGGAATGTAAATTGATACAGTCCCTATGGAGAACAGTATGGAGTTTCCTTAAAATAACTAGAAATAGAATTACCATCTGATCCAGCAATCCCACTTCTGGGCATATACCCAGAGAAAACCGTATTTCAAAAAGGCACATTCACCACAATGTTCGTTGCAGCACTATTTACAATAGCCAGGTAATGGAAGCAACCTAAATGCCCACAGACAGATGAATGGATAAAGATGTGGTACATATATAAAATGGAATATGACTCGGCCATAAAAAGGAATGAAACTGGGTCATTTGTAGAGACATCGATGGATCGAGAGACTGTCATACAGAATGAAGTAAGTCAGAAAGAGGAAAACAAATATTGTATATTAATGCATATATGTGGAGCCTAAAAATGGTACAGATGAACTGGTTTGCAGGGAAGAAATAGAGACACAGAGGTAGAGAACAAACGTATGGACACCAAGTGTGGGAAGCCATGGGGTGGTGGTGGTGGGATGAGTTGGGAGTTTGGGATTGACCTGTATACATGTATATGCATAAAATACATAACTAATAATAACGTGCTGTATAAAAAAATAAATAAAATTTCAAAATTTTAAAAAATAAAATTTAAAAATAAAACAGAAAAAAGTTCTTCCCGTCACACAGATGTATTTATAGGAATGAATTATTTCCATGCTTATATCTATAAATACATAAAAGAGGAATAACATCTAACTTGAAACATAAAAGAAAAAGAAAGTGAACCCACGAGTTATACAGAGGAAAACCCTATCACGGCACTGGCTCCAGTGGTAAACAATTCTGATATTGGTCAGAGGTGGGGAACCATCTCCCATACAGCCAGCAACCCAACCCCCACGCAAGGAGCGTCCTCATTGCAAAGCTGGGGGACCGTGCCGAGGCATCTGTGAGTAAACGTGAGCTGAGCCCCAGGCCAGCTGCTGCTGAACTGTTCCCACCCTTTCCAGGTAAAACACCTGAATATGTACAAGGGCTTGAAAGCCTAGAGGAAGGACCGTGGAGCCACACCAGCGACAGCACGCAGGCCAACTTGGTGCCTGCAGGCCAGCCAGCGTGGTCCTGGACCCTGGCGCTCTTCCAGAAGCTTTCCATTGCCCTGCCTGAGATACCCCTCCTGTCCCGGCCCCCACTGCTTTTTTCCTTCCTCACCTCTGTCCGGAGAGAAATTCCAGCGGAAGGTATGGGTGACACATCCTCTTCTTTACAGGCGGCAGCCTGGCAACTCCTGCAGAAAGGCCAGCAGAACCCCACTCACACCGGGCCACCCACAAAGCTGTGGCCCCTCACTCCCTCCCACCAGCACAGCCCCGAGACTGCTGACGGGGCAGAGAATATGGAGTCAGGCACAGCTTCAGGGGCTATTGCTGCCTGGAGCTCTGTTTATATTGACCTCAACGAGGCACACCTGGGGAGGGCGGGCCGGCAGGGTAAGGCTGCCCAGGTCAGCTAATCCACAACCCTCAGGGAATCACATTGTTGAAAATGGACCCCGCTAAGGCAGAAGAGAAGCCAAGGGAAAAAAGGACACAATGCCATTTGCAGCACCGTAGATGAGTCTAGAAGTAATCACGTGACTTGTAGTAAGTCAGAAAGTGAAAGACACATATCATATCATATCACTTATAGGTGTTACCTAAAAATGGATACCAGGGCAGATATTTCCACGGAGAAGGGCAATCACAGATTCATTAAACAAACTTATGGTTCACCAATGGAAAGGTGTGAGGATTGGTTTCATTACGATATCGGGGTTAACAGACATATACAAACACAGGTGACATATATAATCACCAAAGACCTACAGAATACCAAGAGAGGACTACTCAACATTCTGTCATAACGTACATGGGAAAAGGATCCCAAGAAGAACAGTCATCTGTATATGTGTAAAAGAACCACATCTTCCACACCTACAACAAGCCAAACATTGTAATCAAACTTGCTGTAATAAAAAATAAAAACTTAAATTAAAAACACGAACAAGAAGTAGTGAGACAAACGTGAGGGGCTTTCTCCTGGCACATTCCATTCTAAACTCCAATCTAGAACACCACTTCCACTGAGGCTCTCTTGCCCTAGTAACCAGATTTCGTAAGGGTGAACTGCTGCCACCTTGTGGCCGTTTCACACAACAGCAGCTTTAATCCCAACGCTAATGGTCAGTTGATATTCAAAATCATTGCAGGCCTGTAAATGACACCTGCCCTGAAAACAAATCCTGGGGTCACATATCGACCAAAAATTTCAAAGGACGTCCATATTTCAAAACGACCGTTTCAAAAGGCATATTTTACGCACATTCGTGTTCTGCTTCTTTTCCTTTCTTTCCTTTTTTGTTAAAAAACACGGGAATGGAAAAAGGCATCCCTCAGAATGGGCGAAAATCGTTGCAGACGAATCAATGGACAGAGGTTTAATCTCCAATATATATAAACAGCTCATGCAGCTTAATATTAAGAAAACAAACAACCCAAAAAAAATGGGCAGAAGATCTAAAGAGACGTTTCTTCAAAGGAGACACAGAGATGGCCAAGACGCACATGAAAAGCTGCTCAACAGCACTAATTATTAGAGAAATGCAAATCAAAACTACAATGAGGTATCACCTCACACCTGTTAGAATCGGCATCATCAGAAAATCTACAAACAACCAATTCTGGGGAGGGTGTGGACAAAAGGAGCCCTCTTCCACTATTGGTGGGAATGTAAATTGATACAGTCACTATGGAGAACAGTATGGAGTTTCCTTAAAAAAACTAGAAATAGAATTACCATCTGATCCAGCAATCCCACTTCTGGGCATATACCCAGAGAAAACCGTATTTCAAAAAGGCACATTCACCACAATGTTCGTTGCAGCACTATTTACAATAGCCAGGTAATGGAAGCAACCTAAATGCCCACAGACAGATGAATGGATAAAGATGTGGTACATATATAAAATGGAATATGACTCGGCCATAAAAAGGAATGAAACTGGGTCATTTGTAGAGACATCGATGGATCGAGAGACTGTCATACAGAATGAAGTAAGTCAGAAAGAGGAAAACAAATATTGTATATTAATGCATATATGTGGAGCCTAAAAATGGTACAGATGAACTGGTTTGCAGGGAAGAAATAGAGACACAGAGGTAGAGAACAAACGTATGGACACCAAGTGTGGGAAGCCATGGGGTGGTGGTGGTGGGATGAGTTGGGAGTTTGGGATTGACCTGTATACATGTATATGCATAAAATACATAACTAATAATAACGTGCTGTATAAAAAAATAAATAAAATTTCAAAATTTTAAAAAATAAAATTTAAAAATAAAACAGAAAAAAGTTCTTCCCGTCACACAGATGTATTTATAGGAATGAATTATTTCCATGCTTATATCTATAAATACATAAAAGAGGAATAACATCTAACTTGAAACATAAAAGAAAAAAAAAGTGAACCCACGAGTTATACAGAGGAAAACCCTATCACGGCACTGGCTCCAGTGGTAAACAATTCTGATATTGGTCAGAGGTGGGGAACCATCTCCCATACAGCCAGCAACCCAACCCCCACGCAAGGAGCGTCCTCATTGCAAAGCTGGGGGACCGTGCCGAGGCATCTGTGAGTAAACGTGAGCTGAGCCCCAGGCCAGCTGCTGCTGAACTGTTCCCACCCTTTCCAGGTAAAACACCTGAATATGTACAAGGGCTTGAAAGTCTAGAGGGAGGACCATGGAGCCACACCAGCGACAGCACGCAGGCCAACTTGGTGCCTGCAGGCCAGCCAGCGTGGTCCTGGACCCTGGCGCTCTTCCAGAAGCTTTCCATTGCCCTGCCTGAGATACCCCTCCTGTCCCGGCCCCCACTGCTTTTTTCCTTCCTCACCTCTGTCCGGAGAGAAATTCCAGCGGAAGGTATGGGTGACACATCCTCTTCTTTACAGGCGGCAGCCTGGCAACTCCTGCAGAAAGGCCAGCAGAACCCCACTCACACCGGGCCACCCACAAAGCTGTGGCCCCTCACTCCCTCCCACCAGCACAGCCCCGAGACTGCTGACGGGGCAGAGAATATGGAGTCAGGCACAGCTTCAGGGGCTATTGCTGCCTGGAACTCTGTTTATATTGACCTCAACGAGGCACACCTGGGGAGGGCGGGCCGGCAGGGTAAGGCTGCCCAGGTCAGCTAATCCACAACCCTCAGGGAATCACATTGTTGAAAATGGACCCCGCTAAGGCAGAAGAGAAGCCAAGGGAAAAAAGGACACAATGCCATTTGCAGCACCGTAGATGAGTCTAGAAGTAATCACGTGACTTGTAGTAAGTCAGAAAGTGAAAGACACATATCATATCATATCACTTATAGGTGTTACCTAAAAATGGATACCAGGGCAGATATTTCCACGGAGAAGGGCAATCACAGATTCATTAAACAAACTTATGGTTCACCAATGGAAAGGTGTGAGGATTGGTTTCATTACGATATCGGGGTTAACAGACATATACAAACACAGGTGACATATATAATCACCAAAGACCTACAGAATACCAAGAGAGGACTACTCAACATTCTGTCATAACGTACATGGGAAAAGGATCCCAAGAAGAACAGTCATCTGTATATGTGTAAAAGAACCACATCTTCCACACCTACAACAAGCCAAACATTGTAATCAAACTTGCTGTAATAAAAAATAAAAACTTAAATTAAAAACACGAACAAGAAGTAGTGAGACAAACGTGAGGGGCTTTCTCCTGGCACATTCCATTCTAAACTCCAATCTAGAACACCACTTCCACTGAGGCTCTCTTGCCCTAGTAACCAGATTTCGTAAGGGTGAACTGCTGCCACCTTGTGGCCGTTTCACACAACAGCAGCTTTAATCCCAACGCTAATGGTCAGTTGATATTCAAAATCATTGCAGGCCTGTAAATGACACCTGCCCTGAAAACAAATCCTGGGGTCACATATCGACCAAAAATTTCAAAGGACGTCCATATTTCAAAACGACCGTTTCAAAAGGCATATTTTACGCACATTCGTGTTCTGCTTCTTTTCCTTTCTTTCCTTTTTTGTTAAAAAACACGGGAATGGAAAAAGGCATCCCTCAGAATGGGCGAAAATCGTTGCAGACGAATCAATGGACAGAGGTTTAATCTCCAATATATATAAACAGCTCATGCAGCTTAATATTAAGAAAACAAACAACCCAAAAAAATGGGCAGAAGATCTAAAGAGACGTTTCTTCAAAGGAGACACAGAGATGGCCAAGACGCACATGAAAAGCTGCTCAACAGCACTAATTATTAGAGAAATGCAAATCAAAACTACAATGAGGTATCACCTCACACCTGTTAGAATCGGCATCATCAGAAAATCTACAAACAACCAATTCTGGGGAGGGTGTGGACAAAAGGAGCCCTCTTCCACTATTGGTGGGAATGTAAATTGATACAGTCCCTATGGAGAACAGTATGGAGTTTCCTTAAAATAACTAGAAATAGAATTACCATCTGATCCAGCAATCCCACTTCTGGGCATATACCCAGAGAAAACCGTATTTCAAAAAGGCACATTCACCACAATGTTCGTTGCAGCACTATTTACAATAGCCAGGTAATGGAAGCAACCTAAATGCCCACAGACAGATGAATGGATAAAGATGTGGTACATATATAAAATGGAATATGACTCGGCCATAAAAAGGAATGAAACTGGGTCATTTGTAGAGACATCGATGGATCGAGAGACTGTCATACAGAATGAAGTAAGTCAGAAAGAGGAAAACAAATATTGTATATTAATGCATATATGTGGAGCCTAAAAATGGTACAGATGAACTGGTTTGCAGGGAAGAAATAGAGACACAGAGGTAGAGAACAAACGTATGGACACCAAGTGTGGGAAGCCATGGGGTGGTGGTGGTGGGATGAGTTGGGAGTTTGGGATTGACCTGTATACATGTATATGCATAAAATACATAACTAATAATAACGTGCTGTATAAAAAAATAAATAAAATTTCAAAATTTTAAAAAATAAAATTTAAAAATAAAACAGAAAAAAGTTCTTCCCGTCACACAGATGTATTTATAGGAATGAATTATTTCCATGCTTATATCTATAAATACATAAAAGAGGAATAACATCTAACTTGAAACATAAAAGAAAAAAAAAGTGAACCCACGAGTTATACAGAGGAAAACCCTATCACGGCACTGGCTCCAGTGGTAAACATTTCGGATATTGGTCAGAGGTGGGGAACCATCTCCCATACAGCCAGCAACCCAACCCCCACGCAAGGAGCGTCCTCATTGCAAAGCTGGGGGACCATGCCGAGGCATCTGTGAGTAAACGTGAGCTGAGCCCCAGGCCAGCTGCTGCTGAACTGTTCCCACCCTTTCCAGGTAAAACACCTGAATATGTACAAGGGCTTGAAAGCCTAGAGGAAGGACCATGGAGCCACACCAGCGACAGCACGCAGGCCAACTTGGTGCCTGCAGGCCAGCCAGCGTGGTCCTGGACCCTGGCGCTCTTCCAGAAGCTTTCCATTGCCCTGCCTGAGATACCCCTCCTGTCCCGGCCCCCACTGCTTTTTTCCTTCCTCACCTCTGTCCGGAGAGAAATTCCAGCGGAAGGTATGGGTGACACATCCTCTTCTTTACAGGCGGCAGGCTGGCAACTCCTGCAGAAAGGCCAGCAGAACCCCACTCACACCGGGCCACCCACAAAGCTGTGGCCCCTCACTCCCTCCCACCAGCACAGCCCCGAGACTGCTGACGGGGCAGAGAATATGGAGTCAGGCACAGCTTCAGGGGCTATTGCTGCCTGGAGCTCTGTTTATATTGACCTCAACGAGGCACACCTGGGGAGGGCGGGCCGGCAGGGTAAGGCTGCCCAGGTCAGCTAATCCACAACCCTCAGGGAATCACATTGTTGAAAATGGACCCCGCTAAGGCAGAAGAGAAGCCAAGGGAAAAAAGGACACAATGCCATTTGCAGCACCGTAGATGAGTCTAGAAGTAATCACGTGACTTGTAGTAAGTCAGAAAGTGAAAGACACATATCATATCATATCACTTATAGGTGTTACCTAAAAATGGATACCAGGGCAGATATTTCCACGGAGAAGGGCAATCACAGATTCATTAAACAAACTTATGGTTCACCAATGGAAAGGTGTGAGGATTGGTTTCATTACGATATCGGGGTTAACAGACATATACAAACACAGGTGACATATATAATCACCAAAGACCTACAGAATACCAAGAGAGGACTACTCAACATTCTGTCATAACGTACATGGGAAAAGGATCCCAAGAAGAACAGTCATCTGTATATGTGTAAAAGAACCACATCTTCCACACCTACAACAAGCCAAACATTGTAATCAAACTTGCTGTAATAAAAAATAAAAACTTAAATTAAAAACACGAACAAGAAGTAGTGAGACAAACGTGAGGGGCTTTCTCCTGGCACATTCCATTCTAAACTCCAATCTAGAACACCACTTCCACTGAGGCTCTCTTGCCCTAGTAACCAGATTTGGTAAGGGTGAACTGCTGCCACCTTGTGGCCGTTTCACACAACAGCAGCTTTAATCCCAACGCTAATGGTCAGTTGATATTCAAAATCATTGCAGGCCTGTAAATGACAGCTGCCCTGAAAACAAATCCTGGGGTCACATATCGACCAAAAATTTCAAAGGACGTCCATATTTCAAAACGACCGTTTCAAAAGGCATATTTTACGCACATTCGTGTTCTGCTTCTTTTCCTTTCTTTCCTTTTTTGTTAAAAAACACGGGAATGGAAAAAGGCATCCCTCAGAATGGGCGAAAATCGTTGCAGACGAATCAATGGACAGAGGTTTAATCTCCAATATATATAAACAGCTCATGCAGCTTAATATTAAGAAAACAAACAACCCAAAAAAAATGGGCAGAAGATCTAAAGAGACGTTTCTTCAAAGGAGACACAGAGATGGCCAAGACGCACATGAAAAGCTGCTCAACAGCACTAATTATTAGAGAAATGCAAATCAAAACTACAATGAGGTATCACCTCACACCTGTTAGAATCGGCATCATCAGAAAATCTACAAACAACCAATTCTGGGGAGGGTGTGGACAAAAGGAGCCCTCTTCCACTATTGGTGGGAATGTAAATTGATACAGTCCCTATGGAGAACAGTATGGAGTTTCCTTAAAATAACTAGAAATAGAATTACCATCTGATCCAGCAATCCCACTTCTGGGCATATACCCAGAGAAAACCGTATTTCAAAAAGGCACATTCACCACAATGTTCGTTGCAGCACTATTTACAATAGCCAGGTAATGGAAGCAACCTAAATGCCCACAGACAGATGAATGGATAAAGATGTGGTACATATATAAAATGGAATATGACTCGGCCATATAAAGGAATGAAACTGGGTCATTTGTAGAGACATCGATGGATCGAGAGACTGTCATACAGAATGAAGTAAGTCAGAAAGAGGGAAACAAATATTGTATATTAATGCATATATGTGGAGCCTAAAAATGGTACAGATGAACTGGTTTGCAGGGAAGAAATAGAGACACAGAGGTAGAGAACAAACGTATGGACACCAAGTGTGGGAAGCCATGGGGTGGTGGTGGTGGGATGAGTTGGGAGTTTGGGATTGACCTGTATACATGTATATGCATAAAATACATAACTAATAATAACGTGCTGTATAAAAAAATAAATAAAATTTCAAAATTTTAAAAAATAAAATTTAAAAATAAAACAGAAAAAAGTTCTTCCCGTCACACAGATGTATTTATAGGAATGAATTATTTCCATGCTTATATCTATAAATACATAAAAGAGGAATAACATCTAACTTGAAACATAATAGAAAAAAAAAGTGAACCCACGAGTTATACAGAGGAAAACCCTATCACGGCACTTGCTCCAGTGGTAAACAATTCTGAAATTGGTCAGAAGTGGGGAACCATCTCCCATACAGCCAGCAACCCAACCCCCACGCAAGGAGCGTCCTCATTGCAACGCTGGGGGACCGTGCCGAGGCATCTGTGAGTAAACGTGAGCTGAGCCCCAGGCCAGCTGCTGCTGAACTGTTCCCACCCTTTCCAGGTAAAACACCTGAATATGTACAAGGGCTTGAAAGCCTAGAGGAAGGACCGTGGAGCCACACCAGCGACAGCACGCAGGCCAACTTGGTGCCTGCAGGCCAGCCAGCGTGGTCCTGGAGCCTGGTGCTCTTCCAGAAGCTTTCCATTGCCCTGCCTGAGATACCCCTCCTGTCCCGGCCCCCACTGCTTTTTTCCTTCCTCACCTCTGTCCGGAGAGAAATTCCAGCGGAAGGTATGGGTGACACATCCTCTTCTTTACAGGCGGCAGCCTGGCAACTCCTGCAGAAAGGCTAGCAGAACCCCACTCACACCGGGCCACCCACAAAGCTGTGGCCCCTCACTCCCTCCCACCAGCACAGCCCCGAGACTGCTGACGGGGCAGAGAATATGGAGTCAGGCACAGCTTCAGGGGCTATTGCTGCCTGGAGCGCTGTTTATATTGACCTCAAGGAGGCACACCTGGGGAGGGCGGGCCGGCAGGGTAAGGCTGCCCAGGTCAGCTAATCCACAACCCTCAGGGAATCACATTGTTGAAAATGGAGCCCGCTAAGGCAGAAGAGAAGCCAAGGGAAAAAAGGACACAATGCCATTTGCAGCCCCGTAGATGAGTCTAGAAGTAATCACGTGACTTGTAGTAAGTCAGAAAGTGAAAGACACATATCATATCATATCACTTATAGGTGTTACCTAAAAATGGATACCAGGGCTGATATTTCCACGGAGAAGGGCAATCACAGATTCATTAAACAAACTTATGGTTCACCAATGGAAAGGTGTGAGGATTGGTTTCATTACGATATCGGGGTTAACAGACATATACAAACACAGGTGACATATATAATCACCAAAGACCTACAGAATACCAAGAGAGGACTACTCAACATTCTGTCATAACGTACATGGGAAAAGGATCCCAAGAAGAACAGTCATCTGTATATGTGTAAAAGAACCACATCTTCCACACCTACAACAAGCCAAACATTGTAATCAAACTTGCTGTAATAAAAAATAAAAACTTAAATTAAAAACACGAACAATAAGTAGTGAGACAAACGTGAGGGGCTTTCTCCTGGTACATTCCATTCTAAACTCCAATCTAGAACACCACTTCCACTGAGGCTCTCTTGCCCTAGTAACCAGATTTGGTAAGGGTGAACTGCTGCCACCTTGTGGCCGTTTCACACAACAGCAGCTTTAATCCCAACGCTAATGGTCAGTTGATATTCAAAATCATTGCAGGCCTGTAAATGACACCTGCCCTGAAAACAAATCCTGGGGTCACATATCGACCAAAAAATTCAAAGGACGTCCATATTTCAAAACGACCGTTTCAAAAGGCATATTTTACGCACATTCGTGTTCTGCTTCTTTTCCTTTCTTTCCTTTTTTGTTAAAAAACACGGGAATGGAAAAAGGCATCCCTCAGAATGGGCGAAAATCGTTGCAAACGAATCACTGGACACAGGTTTAATCTCCAATATATATAAACAGCTCATGCAGCTTAATATTAAAAAAACAAACAACCCAAAAAAAATGGGCAGAAGATCTAAAGAGACGTTTCTTCAAAGGAGACACAGAGATGGCCAAGACGCACATGAAAAGCTGCTCAACAGCACTAATTATTAGAGAAATGCAAATCAAAACTACAATGAGGTATCACCTCACACCTGTTAGAATCGGCATCATCAGAAAATCTACAAACAACCAATTCTGGGGAGGGTGTGGACAAAAGGAGCCCTCTTCCACTATTGGTGGGAATGTAAATTGATACAGTCACTATGGAGAACAGTATGGAGTTTCCTTAAAAAAACTAGAAATAGAATTACCATCTGATCCAGCAATCCCACTTCTGGGCATATACCCAGAGAAAACCGTATTTCAAAAAGGCACATTCACCACAATGTTCGTTGCAGCACTATTTACAATAGCCAGGTAATGGAAGCAACCTAAATGCCCACAGACAGATGAATGGATAAAGATGTGGTACATATATAAAATGGAATATGACTCGGCCATAAAAAGGAATGAAACTGGGTCATTTGTAGAGACATTGATGGATCGAGAGACTGTCATACAGAATGAAGTAAGTCAGAAAGAGGAAAACAAATATTGTATATTAATGCATATATGTGGAGCCTAAAAATGGTACAGATGAACTGGTTTGCAGGGAAGAAATAGAGACACAGAGGTAGAGAACAAACGTATGGACACCAAGTGTGGCAAACCATGGGGGGGTGGTGGTGGTATGAGTTGGGAGTTTGGGATTGACCTGTATACATGTATATGCATAAAATACATAACTAATAATAACGTGCTGTATAAAAAAATAAATAAAATTTCAAAATTTTAAAAAATAAAATTTAAAAATAAAACAGAAAAAAGTTCTTCCCGTCACACAGATGTATTTATAGGAATGAATTATTTCCATGTTTATATCTATAAATACATAAAAGAGGAATAACATCTAACTTGAAACATAAAAGAAAAAAAAATTGAACCCACGAGTTATACAGAGGAAAACCCTATCACGGCACTTGCTCCAGTGGTAAACAATTCTGAAATTGGTCAGAGGTGGGGAACCATCTCCCATACAGCCAGCAACCCAACCCCCACGCAAGGAGCGTCCTCATTGCAAAGCTGGGGGACCGTGCCGAGGCATCTGTGAGTAAACGTGAGCTGAGCCCCAGGCCAGCTGCTGCTGAACTGTTCCCACCCTTTCCAGGTAAAACACCTGAATATGTACAAGGTCTTGAAAGCCTAGAGGAAGGACCGTGGAGCCACACCAGTGACAGCACGCAGGCCAACTTGGTGCCTGCAGGCCAGCCAGCGTGGTCCTGGACCCTGGCGCTCTTCCAGAAGCTTTCCATTGCCCTGCCTGAGATACCCCTCCTGTCCCAGCCCCCACTGCTTTTTTCCTTCCTCATCTCTGTCCGGAGAGAAATTCCAGCGGAAGGTATGGGTGACACATCCTCTTCTTTACAGGCGGCAGCCTGGCAACTCCTGCAGAAAGGCCAGCAGAACCCCACTCACACCGGGCCACCCACAAAGCTGTGGCCCCTCACTCCCTCCCACCAGCACAGCCCCGAGACTGCTGACGGGGCAGAGAATATGGAGTCAGGCACAGCTTCAGGGGCTATTGCTGCTTGGAGCTCTGTTTATATTGACCTCAACGAGGCACACCTGGGGAGGGCGGGCCGGCAGGGTAAGGCTGCCCAGGTCAGCTAATCCACAACCCTCAGGGAATCACATTGTTGAAAATGGACCCCGCTAAGGCAGAAGAGAAGCCAAGGGAAAAAAGGACACAATGCCATTTGCAGCACCGTAGATGAGTCTAGAAGTAATCACGTGACTTGTAGTAAGTCAGAAAGTGAAAGACACATATCATATCATATCACTTATAGGTGTTACCTAAAAATGGATACCAGGGCAGATATTTCCACGGAGAAGGGCAATCACAGATTCATTAAACAAACTTATGGTTCACCAATGGAAAGGTGTGAGGATTGGTTTCATTACGATATCGGGGTTAACAGACATATACAAACACAGGTGACATATATAATCACCAAAGACCTACAGAATACCAAGAGAGGACTACTCAACATTCTGTCATAACGTACATGGGAAAAGGATCCCAAGAAGAACAGTCATCTGTATATGTGTAAAAGAACCACATCTTCCACACCTACAACAAGCCAAACATTGTAATCAAACTTGCTGTAATAAAAAATAAAAACTTAAATTAAAAACACGAACAAGAAGTAGTGAGACAAACGTGAGGGGCTTTCTCCTGGTACATTCCATTCTAAACTCCAATCTAGAACACCACTTCCACTGAGGCTCTCTTGCCCTAGTAACCAGATTTCGTAAGGGAGAACTGCTGCCACCTTGTGGCCGTTTCACACAACAGCAGCTTTAATCCCAACGCTAATGGTCAGTTGATATTCAAAATCATTGCAGGCCTGTAAATGACACCTGCCCTGAAAACAAATCCTGGGGTCACATATCGACCAAAAAATTCAAAGGACGTCCATATTTCAAAACGACCGTTTCAAAAGGCATATTTTACGCACATTAGTGTTCTGCTTCTTTTCCTTTCTTTCCTTTTTTGTTAAAAAACACGGGAATGGAAAAAGGCATCCCTCAGAATGGGCGAAAATCGTTGCAAACGAATCAATGGACACAGGTTTAATCTCCAATATATATAAACAGCTCATGCAGCTTAATATTAAAAAAACAAACAACCCAAAAAAAATGGGCAGAAGATCTAAAGAGACGTTTCTTCAAAGGAGACACAGAGATGGCCAAGACGCACATGAAAAGCTGCTCAACAGCACTAATTATTAGAGAAATGCAAATCAAAACTACAATGAGGTATCACCTCACACCTGTTAGAATCGGCATCATCAGAAAATCTACAAACAACCAATTCTGGGGAGGGTGTGGACAAAAGGAGCCCTCTTCCACTATTGTTGGGAATGTAAATTGATACAGTCACTATGGAGAACAGTATGGAGTTTCCTTAAAAAAACTAGAAATAGAATTACCATCTGATCCAGCAATCCCACTTCTGGGCATATACCCAGAGAAAACCGTATTTCAAAAAGGCACATTCACCACAATGTTCGTTGCAGCACTATTTACAATAGCCAGGTAATGGAAGCAACCTAAATGCCCACAGACAGATGAATGGATAAAGATGTGGTACATATATAAAATGGAATATGACTCGGCCATAAAAAGGAATGAAACTGGGTCATTTGTAGAGACATCGATGGATCGAGAGACTGTCATACAGAATGAAGTAAGTCAGAAAGAGGAAAACAAATATTGTATATTAATGCATATATGTGGAGCCTAAAAATGGTACAGATGAACTGGTTTGCAGGGAAGAAATAGAGACACAGAGGTAGAGAACAAACGTATGGACACCAAGTGTGGCAAACCATGGGGGGGTGGTGGTGGTATGAGTTGGGAGTTTGGGATTGACCTGTATACATGTATATGCATAAAATACATAACTAATAATAACGTGCTGTATAAAAAAATAAATAAAATTTCAAAATTTTAAAAAATAAAATTTAAAAATAAAACAGAAAAAAGTTCTTCCCGTCACACAGATGTATTTATAGGAATGAATTATTTCCATGCTTATATCTATAAATACATAAAAGAGGAATAACATCTAACTTGAAACATAAAAGAAAAAAAAATTGAACCCACGAGTTATACAGAGGAAAACCCTATCACGGCACTTGCTCCAGTGTTAAACAATTCTGAAATTGGTCAGAGGTGGGGAACCATCTCCCATACAGCCAGCAACCCAACCCCCACGCAAGGAGCGTCCTCATTGCAAAGCTGGGGGACCGTGCCGAGGCATCTGTGAGTAAACGTGAGCTGAGCCCCAGGCCAGCTGCTGCTGAACTGTTCCCACCCTTTCCAGGTAAAACACCTGAATATGTACAAGGGCTTGAAAGCCTAGAGGAAGGACCGTGGAGCCACACCAGTGACAGCACGCAGGCCAACTTGGTGCCTGCAGGCCAGCCAGCGTGGTCCTGGACCCTGGCGCTCTTCCAGAAGCTTTCCATTGCCCTGCCTGAGATACCCCTCCTGTCCCGGCCCCCACTGCTTTTTTCCTTCCTCTTCTCTGTCCGGAGAGAAATTCCAGCGGAAGGTATGGGTGACACATCCTCTTCTTTACAGGCGGCAGCCTGGCAACTCCTGCAGAAAGGCCAGCAGAACCCCACTCACACCGGGCCACCCACAAAGCTGTGGCCCCTCACTCCCTCCCACCAGCACAGCCCCGAGACTGCTGACGGGGCAGAGAATATGGAGTCAGGCACAGCTTCAGGGGCTATTGCTGCTTGGAGCTCTGTTTATATTGACCTCAACGAGGCACACCTGGGGAGGGCGGGCCGGCAGGGTAAGGCTGCCCAGGTCAGCTAATCCACAACCCTCAGGGAATCACATTGTTGAAAATGGACCCCGCTAAGGCAGAAGAGAAGCCAAGGGAAAAAAGGACACAATGCCATTTGCAGCACCGTAGATGAGTCTAGAAGTAATCACGTGACTTGTAGTAAGTCAGAAAGTGAAAGACACATATCATATCATATCACTTATAGGTGTTACCTAAAAATGGATACCAGGGCAGATATTTCCACGGAGAAGGGCAATCACAGATTCATTAAACAAACTTATGGTTCACCAATGGAAAGGTGTGAGGATTGGTTTCATTACGATATCGGGGTTAACAGACATATACAAACACAGGTGACATATATAATCACCAAAGACCTACAGAATACCAAGAGAGGACTACTCAACATTCTGTCATAACGTACATGGGAAAAGGATCCCAAGAAGAACAGTCATCTGTATATGTGTAAAAGAACCACATCTTCCACACCTACAACAAGCCAAACATTGTAATCAAACTTGCTGTAATAAAAAATAAAAACTTAAATTAAAAACACGAACAAGAAGTAGTGAGACAAACGTGAGGGGCTTTCTCCTGGTACATTCCATTCTAAACTCCAATCTAGAACACCACTTCCACTGAGGCTCTCTTGCCCTAGTAACCAGATTTCGTAAGGGTGAACTGCTGCCACCTTGTGGCCGTTTCACACAACAGCAGCTTTAATCCCAACGCTAATGGTCAGTTGATATTCAAAATCATTGCAGGCCTGTAAATGACACCTGCCCTGAAAACAAATCCTGGGGTCACATATCGACCAAAAAATTCAAAGGACGTCCATATTTCAAAACGACCGTTTCAAAAGGCATATTTTACGCACATTCGTGTTCTGCTTCTTTTCCTTTCTTTCCTTTTTTGTTAAAAAACACGGGAATGGAAAAAGGCATCCCTCAGAATGGGCGAAAATCGTTGCAAACGAATCACTGGACACAGGTTTAATCTCCAATATATATAAACAGCTCATGCAGCTTAATATTAAAAAAACAAACAACCCAAAAAAAATGGGCAGAAGATCTAAAGAGACGTTTCTTCAAAGGAGACACAGAGATGGCCAAGACGCACATGAAAAGCTGCTCAACAGCACTAATTATTAGAGAAATGCAAATCAAAACTACAATGAGGTATCACCTCACACCTGTTAGAATCGGCATCATCAGAAAATCTACAAACAACCAATTCTGGGGAGGGTGTGGACAAAAGGAGCCCTCTTCCACTATTGGTGGGAATGTAAATTGATACAGTCACTATGGAGAACAGTATGGAGTTTCCTTAAAAAAACTAGAAATAGAATTACCATCTGATCCAGCAATCCCACTTCTGGGCATATACCCAGAGAAAACCGTATTTCAAAAAGGCACATTCACCACAATGTTCGTTGCAGCACTATTTACAATAGCCAGGTAATGGAAGCAACCTAAATGCCCACAGACAGATGAATGGATAAAGATGTGGTACATATATAAAATGGAATATGACTCGGCCATAAAAAGGAATGAAACTGGGTCATTTGTAGAGACATTGATGGATCGAGAGACTGTCATACAGAATGAAGTAAGTCAGAAAGAGGAAAACAAATATTGTATATTAATGCATATATGTGGAGCCTAAAAATGGTACAGATGAACTGGTTTGCAGGGAAGAAATAGAGACACAGAGGTAGAGAACAAACGTATGGACACCAAGTGTGGCAAACCATGGGGGGGTGGTGGTGGTATGAGTTGGGAGTTTGGGATTGACCTGTATACATGTATATGCATAAAATACATAACTAATAATAACGTGCTGTATAAAAAAATAAATAAAATTTCAAAATTTTAAAAAATAAAATTTAAAAATAAAACAGAAAAAAGTTCTTCCCGTCACACAGATGTATTTATAGGAATGAATTATTTCCATGCTTATATCTATAAATACATAAAAGAGGAATAACATCTAACTTGAAACATAAAAGAAAAAAAAATTGAACCCACGAGTTATACAGAGGAAAACCCTATCACGGCACTTGCTCCAGTGGTAAACAATTCTGAAATTGGTCAGAGGTGGGGAACCATCTCCCATACAGCCAGCAACCCAACCCCCACGCAAGGAGCATCCTCATTGCAAAGCTGGGGGACCGTGCCGAGGCATCTGTGAGTAAACGTGAGCTGAGCCCCAGGCCAGCTGCTGCTGAACTGTTCCCACCCTTTCCAGGTAAAACACCTGAATATGTACAAGGTCTTGAAAGCCTAGAGGAAGGACCGTGGAGCCACACCAGTGACAGCACGCAGGCCAACTTGGTGCCTGCAGGCCAGCCAGCGTGGTCCTGGACCCTGGCGCTCTTCCAGAAGCTTTCCATTGCCCTGCCTGAGATACCCCTCCTGTCCCGGCCCCCACTGCTTTTTTCCTTCCTCTTCTCTGTCCGGAGAGAAATTCCAGCGGAAGGTATGGGTGACACATCCTCTTCTTTACAGGCGGCAGCCTGGCAACTCCTGCAGAAAGGCCAGCAGAACCCCACTCACACCGGGCCACCCACAAAGCTGTGGCCCCTCACTCCCTCCCACCAGCACAGCCCCGAGACTGCTGACGGGGCAGAGAATATGGAGTCAGGCACAGCTTCAGGGGCTATTGCTGCTTGGAGCTCTGTTTATATTGACCTCAACGAGGCACACCTGGGGAGGGCGGGCCGGCAGGGTAAGGCTGCCCAGGTCAGCTAATCCACAACCCTCAGGGAATCACATTGTTGAAAATGGACCCCGCTAAGGCAGAAGAGAAGCCAAGGGAAAAAAGGACACAATGCCATTTGCAGCACCGTAGATGAGTCTAGAAGTAATCACGTGACTTGTAGTAAGTCAGAAAGTGAAAGACACATATCATATCATATCACTTATAGGTGTTACCTAAAAATGGATACCAGGGCAGATATTTCCACGGAGAAGGGCAATCACAGATTCATTAAACAAACTTATGGTTCACCAATGGAAAGGTGTGAGGATTGGTTTCATTACGATATCGGGGTTAACAGACATATACAAACACAGGTGACATATATAATCACCAAAGACCTACAGAATACCAAGAGAGGACTACTCAACATTCTGTCATAACGTACATGGGAAAAGGATCCCAAGAAGAACAGTCATCTGTATATGTGTAAAAGAACCACATCTTCCACACCTACAACAAGCCAAACATTGTAATCAAACTTGCTGTAATAAAAAATAAAAACTTAAATTAAAAACACGAACAAGAAGTAGTGAGACAAACGTGAGGGGCTTTCTCCTGGTACATTCCATTCTAAACTCCAATCTAGAACACCACTTCCACTGAGGCTCTCTTGCCCTAGTAACCAGATTTCGTAAGGGTGAACTGCTGCCACCTTGTGGCCGTTTCACACAACAGCAGCTTTAATCCCAACGCTAATGGTCAGTTGATATTCAAAATCATTGCAGGCCTGTAAATGACACCTGCCCTGAAAACAAATCCTGGGGTCACATATCGACCAAAAAATTCAAAGGACGTCCATATTTCAAAACGACCGTTTCAAAAGGCATATTTTACGCACATTCGTGTTCTGCTTCTTTTCCTTTCTTTCCTTTTTTGTTAAAAAACACGGGAATGGAAAAAGGCATCCCTCAGAATGGGCGAAAATCGTTGCAAACGAATCACTGGACACAGGTTTAATCTCCAATATATATAAACAGCTCATGCAGCTTAATATTAAAAAAACAAACAACCCAAACAAAATGGGCAGAAGATCTAAAGAGACGTTTCTTCAAAGGAGACACAGAGATGGCCAAGACGCACATGAAAAGCTGCTCAACAGCACTAATTATTAGAGAAATGCAAATCAAAACTACAATGAGGTATCACCTCACACCTGTTAGAATCGGCATCATCAGAAAATCTACAAACAACCAATTCTGGGGAGGGTGTGGACAAAAGGAGCCCTCTTCCACTATTGGTGGGAATGTAAATTGATACAGTCACTATGGAGAACAGTATGGAGTTTCCTTAAAAAAACTAGAAATAGAATTACCATCTGATCCAGCAATCCCACTTCTGGGCATATACCCAGAGAAAACCGTATTTCAAAAAGGCACATTCACCACAATGTTCGTTGCAGCACTATTTACAATAGCCAGGTAATGGAAGCAACCTAAATGCCCACAGACAGATGAATGGATAAAGATGTGGTACATATATAAAATGGAATATGACTCGGCCATAAAAAGGAATGAAACTGGGTCATTTGTAGAGACATCGATGGATCGAGAGACTGTCATACAGAATGAAGTAAGTCAGAATGAGGAAAAAAAATATTGTATATTAATGCATATATGTGGAGCCTAAAAATGGTACAGATGAACTGGTTTGCAGGGAAGAAATAGAGACACAGAGGTAGAGAACAAACGTATGGACACCAAGTGTGGCAAACCATGGGGGGGTGGTGGTGGTATGAGTTGGGAGTTTGGGATTGACCTGTATACATGTATATGCATAAAATACATAACTAATAATAACGTGCTGTATAAAAAAATAAATAAAATTTCAAAATTTTAAAAAATAAAATTTAAAAATAAAACAGAAAAAAGTTCTTCCCGTCACACAGATGTATTTATAGGAATGAATTATTTCCATGCTTATATCTATAAATACATAAAAGAGGAATAACATCTAACTTGAAACATAAAAGAAAAAAAAATTGAACCCACGAGTTATACAGAGGAAAACCCTATCACGGCACTTGCTCCAGTGGTAAACAATTCTGAAATTGGTCAGAGGTGGGGAACCATCTCCCATACAGCCAGCAACCCAACCCCCACGCAAGGAGCGTCCTCATTGCAAAGCTGGGGGACCGTGCCGAGGCATCTGTGAGTAAACGTGAGCTGAGCCCCAGGCCAGCTGCTGCTGAACTGTTCCCACCCTTTCCAGGTAAAACACCTGAATATGTACAAGGTCTTGAAAGCCTAGAGGAAGGACCGTGGAGCCACACCAGTGACAGCACGCAGGCCAACTTGGTGCCTGCAGGCCAGCCAGCGTGGTCCTGGACCCTGGCACTCTTCCAGAAGCTTTCCATTGCCCTGCCTGAGATACCCCTCCTGTCCCGGCCCCCACTGCTTTTTTCCTTCCTCATCTCTGTCCGGAGAGAAATTCCAGCGGAAGGTATGGGTGACACATCCTCTTCTTTACAGGCGGCAGCCTGGCAACTCCTGCAGAAAGGCCAGCAGAACCCCACTCACACCGGGCCACCCACAAAGCTGTGGCCCCTCACTCCCTCCCACCAGCACAGCCCCGAGACTGCTGACGGGGCAGAGAATATGGAGTCAGGCACAGCTTCAGGGGCTATTGCTGCTTGGAGCTCTGTTTATATTGACCTCAACGAGGCACACCTGGGGAGGGCGGGCCGGCAGGGTAAGGCTGCCCAGGTCAGCTAATCCACAACCCTCAGGGAATCACATTGTTGAAAATGGACCCCGCTAAGGCAGAAGAGAAGCCAAGGGAAAAAAGGACACAATGCCATTTGCAGCACCGTAGATGAGTCTAGAAGTAATCACGTGACTTGTAGTAAGTCAGAAAGTGAAAGACACATATCATATCATATCACTTATAGGTGTTACCTAAAAATGGATACCAGGGCAGATATTTCCACGGAGAAGGGCAATCACAGATTCATTAAACAAACTTATGGTTCACCAATGGAAAGGTGTGAGGATTGGTTTCATTACGATATCGGGGTTAACAGACATATACAAACACAGGTGACATATATAATCACCAAAGACCTACAGAATACCAAGAGAGGACTACTCAACATTCTGTCATAACGTACATGGGAAAAGGATCCCAAGAAGAACAGTCATCTGTATATGTGTAAAAGAACCACATCTTCCACACCTACAACAAGCCAAACATTGTAATCAAACTTGCTGTAATAAAAAATAAAAACTTAAATTAAAAACACGAACAAGAAGTAGTGAGACAAACGTGAGGGGCTTTCTCCTGGTACATTCCATTCTAAACTCCAATCTAGAACACCACTTCCACTGAGGCTCTCTTGCCCTAGTAACCAGATTTCGTAAGGGTGAACTGCTGCCACCTTGTGGCCGTTTCACACAACAGCAGCTTTAATCCCAACGCTAATGGTCAGTTGATATTCAAAATCATTGCAGGCCTGTAAATGACACCTGCCCTGAAAACAAATCCTGGGGTCACATATCGACCAAAAAATTCAAAGGACGTCCATATTTCAAAACGACCGTTTCAAAAGGCATATTTTACGCACATTAGTGTTCTGCTTCTTTTCCTTTCTTTCCTTTTTTGTTAAAAAAAACGGGAATGGAAAAAGGCATCCCTCAGGCTGGGTGAAAATCGTTGCAAACGAATCAATGGACACAGGTTTAATCTCCAATATATATAAACAGCTCATGCAGCTTAATATTAAAAAAACAAACAACCCAAAAAAAATGGGCAGAAGATCTAAAGAGACGTTTCTTCAAAGGAGACACAGAGATGGCCAAGACGCACATGAAAAGCTGCTCAACAGCACTAATTATTAGAGAAATGCAAATCAAAACTACAATGAGGTATCACCTCACACCTGTTAGAATCGGCATCATCAGAAAATCTACAAACAACCAATTCTGGGGAGGGTGTGGACTAAAGGAGCCCTCTTCCACTATTGGTGGGAATGTAAATTGATACAGTCCCTATGGAGAACAGTATGGAGTTTCCTTAAAAAAACTAGTAATAGAATTACCATCTGATCCAGCAATCCCACTTCTGGGTATATACCCAGAGAAAACCGTATTTCAAAAAGGCACATTCACCACAATGTTCGTTGCAGCACTATTTACAATAGCCAGGTAATGGAAGCAACCTAAATGCCCACAGACAGATGAATGGATAAAGATGTGGTACATATATAAAATGGAATATGACTCGGCCATATAAAGGAATGAAACTGGGTCATTTGTAGAGACATCGATGGATCGAGAGACTGTCATACAGAATGAAGTAAGTCAGAAAGAGGGAAACAAATATTGTATATTAATGCATATATGTGGAGCCTAAAAATGGTACAGATGAACTGGTTTGCAGGGAAGAAATAGAGACACAGAGGTAGAGAACAAACGTATGGACACCAAGTGTGGGAAGCCATGGGGTGGTGGTGGTGGGATGAGTTGGGAGTTTGGGATTGACCTGTATACATGTATATGCATAAAATACATAACTAATAATAACGTGCTGTATAAAAAAATAAATAAAATTTCAAAATTTTAAAAAATAAAATTTAAAAATAAAACAGAAAAAAGTTCTTCCCGTCACACAGATGTATTTATAGGAATGAATTATTTCCATGCTTATATCTATAAATACATAAAAGAGGAATAACATCTAACTTGAAACATAATAGAAAAAAAAAGTGAACCCACGAGTTATACAGAGGAAATCCCTATCACGGCACTTGCTCCAGTGGTAAACAATTCTGAAATTGGTCAGAAGTGGGGAACCATCTCCCATACAGCCAGCAACCCAACCCCCACGCAAGGAGCGTCCTCATTGCAAAGCTGGGGGACCGTGCCGAGGCATCTGTGAGTAAACGTGAGCTGAGCCCCAGGCCAGCTGCTGCTGAACTGTTCCCACCCTTTCCAGGTAAAACACCTGAATATGTACAAGGGCTTGAAAGCCTAGAGGAAGGACCGTGGAGCCACACCAGCGACAGCACGCAGGCCAACTTGGTGCCTGCAGGCCAGCCAGCGTGGTCCTGGACCCTGGCGCTCTTCCAGAAGCTTTCCATTGCCCTGCCTGAGATACCCCTCCTGTCCCGGCCCCCACTGCTTTTTTCCTGCCTCACCTCTGTCCGGAGAGAAATTCCAGCGGAAGGTATGGGTGACACATCCTCTTCTTTACAGGCGGCAGCCTGGCAACTCCTGCAGAAAGGCCAGCAGAACCCCACTCACACCGGGCCACCCACAAAGCTGTGGCCCCTCACTCCCTCCCACCAGCACAGCCCCGAGACTGCTGACGGGGCAGAGAATATGGAGTCAGGCACAGCTTCAGGGGCTATTGCTGCCTGGAGCGCTGTTTATATTGACCTCAACGAGGCACACCTGGGGAGGGCGGGCCGGCAGGGTAAGGCTGCCCAGGTCAGCTAATCCACAACCCTCAGGGAATCACATTGTTGAAAATGGACCCCGCTAAGGTAGAAGAGAAGCCAAGGGAAAAAAGGACACAATGCCATTTGCAGCACCGTAGATGAGTCTAGAAGTAATCACGTGACTTGTAGTAAGTCAGAAAGTGAAAGACACATATCATATCATATCACTTATAGGTGTTACCTAAAAATGGATACCAGGGCTGATATTTCCACGGAGAAGGGCAATCACAGATTCATTAAACAAACTTATGGTTCACCAATGGAAAGGTGTGAGGATTGGTTTCATTACGATATCGGGGTTAACAGACATATACAAACACAGGTGACATATATAATCACCAAAGACCTACAGAATACCAAGAGAGGACTACTCAACATTCTGTCATAACGTACATGGGAAAAGGATCCCAAGAAGAACAGTCATCTGTATATGTGTAAAAGAACCACATCTTCCACACCTACAACAAGCCAAACATTGTAATCAAACTTGCTGTAATAAAAAATAAAAACTTAAATTAAAAACACGAACAAGAAGTAGTGAGACAAACGTGAGGGGCTTTCTCCTGGTACATTCCATTCTAAACTCCAATCTAGAACACCACTTCCACTGAGGCTCTCTTGCCCTAGTAACCAGATTTGGTAAGGGTGAACTGCTGCCACCTTGTGGCCGTTTCACACAACAGCAGCTTTAATCCCAACGCTAATGGTCAGTTGATATTCAAAATCATTGCAGGCCTGTAAATGACACCTGCCCTGAAAACAAATCCTGGGGTCACATATCGACCAAAAAATTCAAAGGACGTCCATATTTCAAAACGACCGTTTCAAAAGGCATATTTTACGCACATTAGTGTTCTGCTTCTTTTCCTTTCTTTCCTTTTTTGTTAAAAAAAACGTGAATGGAAAAAGGCATCCCTCAGGATGGGTGAAAATCTTTGCAAACGAATTAATGGACACAGGTTTAATCTCCAATATATATAAACAGCTCATGCAGCTTAATATTAAAAAAACAAACAACACCCAAAAAAATGGGCAGAAGATCTAAAGAGACGTTTCTTCAAAGGAGACACAGAGATGGCCAAGATGCACATGAAAAGCTGCTCAACAGCACTAATTATTAGAGAAATGCAAATCAAAACTACAATGAGGTATCACCTCACACCTGTTAGAATCGGCATCATCAGAAAATCTACAAACAACCAATTCTGGGGAGGGTGTGGACAAAAGGAGCCCTCTTCCACTATTGGTGGGAATGTAAATTGATACAGTCACTATGGAGAACAGTATGGAGTTTCCTTAAAAAAAACTAGAAATAGAATTACCATCTGATCCAGCAATCCCACTTCTGGGCATATACCCAGAGAAAACCGTATTTCAAAAAGGCACATTCACCACAATGTTCGTTGCAGCACTATTTACAATAGCCAGGTAATGGAAGCCACCTAAATGCCCACAGACAGATGAATGGATAAAGATGTGGTACATATATCAAATGGAATATGACTCGGCCATAAAAAGGAATGAAACTGGGTCATTTGTAGAGACATCGATGGATCGAGAGACTGTCATACAGAATGAAGTAAGTCAGAAAGAGGAAAACAAATATTGTATATTAATGCATATATGTGGAGCCTAAAAATGGTACAGATGAACTGGTTTGCAGGGAAGAAGTAGAGACACAGAGGTAGAGAACAAACGTATGGACACCAAGTGTGGGAAGCCATGGGGTGGTGGTGGTGGGATGAGTTGGGAGATTGGGATTGACCTGTATACATGTATATGCATAAAATACATAACTAATAATAACGTGCTGTATAAAAACATAAATAAAATTAAATTTCAAAATTTTAAAAATAAAACAGAAAAAATTCTTCCCGTCACACAGATGTATTTATAGGAAAGAATTATTTCCATGCTTATATCTATAAATACATAAAAGGGGAATAAAATCTAACTTGAACCATAAAAGAAAAAAAAAACCTGAACCCAGGAGTTATACAGAGGAAAACCCTATCAGGGCACTTGCGCCAGTGGTAAACAATTCTGAAATTGGTCAGAGGTGGGGAACCATCTCCCATACAGCCAGCAACCCAACCCCCACGCAAGGAGCGTCCTCATTGCAAAGATGGGGGACCGTGCCGAGGCATCTGTGAGTAAACGTGAGCTAAGCCCCAGGCCAGCTGCTGCTGAACTGTTCCCACCCTTTCCAGGTAAAACACCTGAATATGTACAAGGGCTTGAAAGCCTAGAGGAAGGACCGTGGAGCCACACCAGCGACAGCACGCAGGCCAACTTGGTGGCTGCAGGCCAGCCAGCGTGGTCCTGGACCCTGGCGCTCTTCCAGAAGCTTTCCATTGCCCTGCCTGAGATACCCCTCCTGTCCCGGCCCCCACTGCTGTTTTCCTTCCTCACCTCTGTCCGGAGAGAAATTCCAGCGGAAGGTATGGGTGACACATCCTCTTCTTTACAGGCGGCAGCCTGGCAACTCCTGCAGAAAGGCCAGCAGAACACCACTCACACCGGGCCACCCACAAAGCTGTGGCCCCTCACTCCCTCCCACCAGCACAGCCCCGAGACTGCTGACGGGGCAGAGAATATGGAGTCAGGCACAGCTTCAGAGGCTACTGCTGCCTGGAGCGCTGTTAATATTGACCTCAACGAGGCACAGCTGGGGAGGGCAAGCCGGCAGGGTAAGGCTGCCCAGGTCAGCTAATCCACAACCCTCAGGGAATCACATTGTTGAAAATGGACCCTGCAAAGGGAGAAGAGAAGCCAAGGGAAAAAAGGACAAAATGCCATTTGCAGCACTGTAGATGAGTCTAGAAGTAATCACGTGACTTGTAGTAAGTCAGAAAGTGAAAGACACATATCATATCACTTAGAGGTGTTACCTAAAAATGGATACCAGGGCAGATATTTCCACGGAGAAGGGCAATCACAGCTTCATTAAACAAACTTATGGTTCACCAATGGAAAGGTGTGAGGATTGGTTTCATTACGATATCGGGGTTAACAGACATATACAAACACAGGTGACATATATAATCACCAAAGACCTACAGAATACCAAGAGAGGACTACTCAACATTCTGTCATAACGTACATGGGAAAAGGATCCCAGGAAGAACAGACATCTGTATATGTGTAAAAGAACCACATCTTCCACACCTACAACAAGCCAAACATTGTAATCAAACTTGCTGTAATAAAAAATAAAAAAAAAAATAAATTAAAAAACGAACAAGATGTAGTGAGACAAACGTGAGGGGCTTTCTCCTGGCACATTCCATTCTAAATTCGAATCTAGAACACCACTTCCACTGAGGCTCTCTTGCCCTAGTAACCAGATTTGGTAAGGGTGAACTGCTGCCACCTTGTGGCCATTTCACACAACAGCAGCTTTAATCCCAACGCTAATGGTCAGTTGATATTCAAAATCATTGCAGGCCTGTAAATGACACCTGCCCTGAAAACAAATCCTGGGGTCACATATCGACCAAAAAATTCAAAGGACGTCCATATTTCAAAACGACCGTTTCAAAAGGCATATTTTACGCACATTAGTGTTCTGCTTCTTTTCCTTTCTTTCCTTTTTTGTTAAAAAAAACGGGAATGGAAAAAGGCATCCCTCAGGCTGGGTGAAAATCGTTGCAAACGAATCAATGGACACAGGATTAATCTCCAATATATATAAACAGCTCATGCAGCTTAATATTAAAAAAACAAACAACCCCCCAAAAAATGGGCAGAAGATCTAAAGAGACGTTTCTTCAAAGGAGACACAGAGATGGTCAAGACGCACATGAAAAGCTGCTCAACAGCACTAATTATTAGAGAAATGCAAATCAAAACTACAATGAGGTATCACCTCACACCTGGTATAATCGGCATCATCAGAAAATCTACAAACAACCAATTCTGGGGAGGGTGTGGACAAAAGGAGCCCTCTTCCACTATGGGTGAGAATGTAAATTGATACAGTCACTATGGAGAACAGTATGGAGTTTCCTTAAAAAAATTAGAAATAGAATTACCATCTGATCCAGCAATCCCACTTCTGGGCATATACCCAGAGAAAACCGTATTTCAAAAAGGCACATTCACCACAATGTTCGTTGCAGCACTATTTACAATAGCCAGGTAATGGAAGCAACCTAAATGCCCACAGACAGATGAATGGATAAAGATGTGGTACATATATAAAATGGAATATGACTCGGCCATATAAAGGAATGAAACTGGGTCATTTGTAGAGACATCGATGGATCGAGAGACTGTCATACAGAATGAAGTAAGTCAGAAAGAGGAAAACAAATATTGTATATTAATGCATATATGTGGAGCCTAAAAATGGTACAGATGAACTGGTTTGCAGGGAAGAAATAGAGACACAGAGGTAGAGAACAAACGTATAGACACCAACTGTGGGAATCCATGGGGTGGTGGTGGTGGGATGAGTTGGGAGTTTGGGATTGACCTGTATACATGTATATGCATAAAATACATAACGAATAATAACGTGCTGTATAAAAAAATAAATAAAATTTCAAAATTTAAAAAAATAAAATTTAAATATAAAACAGAAAAAAGTTCTTCCCGTCACACAGATGTATTTATAGGAATGAATTATTTCCATGCTTATATCTATAAATACATAAAAGAGGAATAACATCTAACTTGAAACATAAAAGAAAAAAAAAGTGAACCCACGAGTTATACAGAGGAAAACCCTATCACGGCACTTGCTCCAGTGGTAAACAATTCTGAAATTGGTCAGAGGTGGGGAACCATCTCCCATACAGCCAGCAACCCAACCCCCACACAAGGAGCGTCCTCATTGCAAAGCTGGGGGACCGTGCCGAGGCATCTGTGAGTAAACGTGAGCTGAGCCCCAGGCCAGCTGCTGCTGAACTGTTCCCACCCTTTCCAGGTAAAACACCTGAATATGTACAAGGGCTTGAAAGCCTAGAGGAAGGACCGTGGAGCCACACCAGCGACAGCACGCAGGCCAACTTGGTGCCTGCAGGCCAGCCAGCGTGGTCCTGGAACCTGGCGCTCTTCCAGAAGCTTTCCATTGCCCTGCCTGAGATACCCCTCCTGTCCCGGCCCCCACTGCTTTTTTCCTTCCTCACCTCTGTCCGGAGAGAAATTCCAGCGGAAGGTATGGGTGACACATCCTCTTCTTTACAGGCGGCAGCCTGGCAACTCCTGCAGAAAGGCCAGCAGAACCCCACTCACACCGGGCCACACACAAAGCTGTGGCCCCTCACTCCCTCCCACCAGCACAGCCCCGAGACTGCTGACGGGGCAGAGAATATGGAGTCAGGCACAGCTTCAGGGGCTATTGCTGCCTGGAGCTCTGTTTATATTGACCTCAACGAGGCACACCTGGGGAGGGCGGGCCGGCAGGGTAAGGCTGCCCTGGTCAGCTAATCCACAACCCTCAGGGAATCACATTGTTGAAAATGGACCCCGCTAAGGCAGAAGAGAAGCCAAGGGAAAAAAGGACACAATGCCATTTGCAGCACCGTAGATGAGTCTAGAAGTAATCATGTGACTTGTAGTAAGTCAGAAAGTGAAAGACACATATCATATCATATCACTTAGAGGTGTTACCTAAAAATGAATACCAGGGCAGATATTTCCACGGAGAAGGGCAATCACAGATTCATTAAACAAACTTATGGTTCACCAATGGAAAGGTTTGAGGATTGGTTTCATTACGATATCGGGGTTAACAGACATATACAAACACAGGTGACATATATAATCACCAAAGACCTACAGAATACCAAGAGAGGACTACTCAACATTCTGTCATAACGTACATGGGAAAAGGATCCCAAGAAGAACAGTCATCTGTATATGTGTAAAAGAACCACATCTTCCACACCTACAACAAGCCAAACATTGTAATCAAACTTGCTGTAATAAAAAATAAAAACTTAAATTAAAAACACGAACAAGAAGTAGTGAGACAAACGTGAGGGGCTTTCTCCTGGTACATTCCATTCTAAACTCCAGTCTAGAACACCACTTCCACTGAGGCTCTCTTGCCCTAGTAACCAGATTTGGTAAGGGTGAACTGCTGCCACCTTGTGGCCGTTTCACACAACAGCAGCTTTAATCCCAACGCTAATGGTCAGTTGATATTCAAAATCATTGCAGGCCTGTAAATGACACCTGCCCTGAAAACAAGTCCTGGGGTCACATATCGACCAAAAATTTCAAAGGACGTCCATATTTCAAAACCACCGTTTCAAAAGGCATATTTTACGCACATTAGTGTTCTGCTTCTTTTCCTTTCTTTCCTTTTTTGTTAAAAAACACGGGAATGGAAAAAGGCATCCCTCAGAATGGGTGAAAATCGTTGCAGACGAATCAATGGACAGAGGTTTAATCTCCAATATATATAAACAGCTCATGCAGCTTAATATTAAAAAAACAAACAACCCAAAAAAAATGGGCAGAAGATCTAAAGAGACGTTTCTTCAAAGGAGACACAGAGATGGCCAAGACGCACATGAAAAGCTGCTCAACAGCACTAATTATTAGAGAAATGCAAATCAAAACTACAATGAGGTATCACCTCACACCTGTTAGAATCGGCATCATCAGAAAATCTACAAACAACCAATTCTGGGGAGGGTGTGGACAAAAGGAGCCCTCTTCCACTATTGGTGGGAATGTAAATTGATACAGTCACTATGGAGAACAGTATGGAGTTTCCTTAAAAAAACTAGAAATAGAATTACCATCTGATCCAGCAATCCCACTTCTGGGCATATACCCAGAGAAAACCGTATTTCAAAAAGGCACATTCACCACAATGTTCGTTGCAGCACTATTTACAATATCCAGGTAATGGAAGCAACCTAAATGCCCACAGACAGATGAATGGATAAAGATGTGGTACATATATAAAATGGAATATGACTCGGCCATAAAAAGGAATGAAACTGGGTCATTTGTAGAGACATCGATGGATCGAGAGACTGTCATACAGAATGAAGTAAGTCAGAAAGAGGAAAACAAATATTGTATATTAATGCATATATGTGGAGCCTAAAAATGGTACAGATGAACTGGTTTGCAGGGAAGAAATAGAGACACAGAGGTAGAGAACAAACGTATGGACACCAAGTGTGGGAAGCCATGGGGTGGTGGTGGTGGGATGAGTTGTGAGTTTGGGATTGACCTGTATACATGTATATGCATAAAATACATAACGAATAATAACGTACTGTATAAAAAAATAAATAAAATTTCAAAATTTTAAAAAATAAAATTTAAATATAAAACAGAAAAAGTTCTTCCCGTCACACAGATGTATTTATAGGAATGAATTATTTCCATGCTTATATCTATAAATACATAAAAGAGGAATAACATCTAACTTGAAACATAAAAGAAAAAAAAAGTGAACCCACGAGTTATACAGAGGAAAACCCTATCACGGCACTTGCTCCAGTGGTAAACAATTCTGAAATTGGTCAGAGGTGGGGAACCGTCTCCCATACAGCCAGCAACCCAACCCCCATGCAAGGAGCGTCCTCATTGCAAAGCTGGGGGACCATGCCGAGGCATCTGTGAGTAAACGTGAGCTGAGCCCCAGGCCAGCTGCTGCTGAACTGTTCCCACCCTTTCCAGGTAAAACACCTGAATATGTACAAGGGCTTGAAAGCCTAGAGGAAGGACCGTGGAGCCACACCAGCGACAGCACGCAGGCCAACTTGGTGCCTGCAGGCCAGCCAGCGTGGTCCTGGACCCTGGCGCTCTTCCAGAAGCTTTCCATTGCCCTGCCTGAGATACCCCTCCTGTCCCGGCCCCCACTGCTTTTTTCCTTCCTCACCTCTGTCCGGAGAGAAATTCCAGCGGAAGGTATGGGTGACACATCCTCTTCTTTACAGGCGGCAGCCTGGCAACTCCTGCAGAAAGGCCAGCAGAACCCCACTCACACCGGGCCACCCACAAAGCTGTGGCCCCTCACTCCCTCCCACCAGCACAGCCCCGAGACTGCTGACGGGGCAGAGAATATGGAGTCAGGCACAGCTTCAGAGGCTACTGCTGCCTGGAGCGCTGTTAATATTGACCTCAACGAGGCACACCTGGGGAGGGCAAGCCGGCAGGGTAAGGCTGCCCAGGTCAGCTAATCCACAACCCTCAGGGAATCACATTGTTGAAAATGGACCCTGCAAAGGGAGAAGAGAAGCCAAGGGAAAAAAGGACAAAATGCCATTTGCAGCACTGTAGATGAGTCTAGAAGTAATCACGTGACTTGTAGTAAGTCAGAAAGTGAAAGACACATATCATATCACTTAGAGGTGTTACCTAAAAATGGATACCAGGGCAGATATTTCCACGGAGAAGGGCAATCACAGCTTCATTAAACAAACTTATGGTTCACCAATGGAAAGGTGTGAGGATTGGTTTCATTACGATATCGGGGTTAACAGACATATACAAACACAGGTGACATATATAATCACCAAAGACCTACAGAATACCAAGAGAGGACTACTCAACATTCTGTCATAACGTACATGGGAAAAGGATCCCAGGAAGAACAGACATCTCTATATGTGTAAAACAACCACATCTTCCACACCTACAACAAGCCAAACATTGTAATCAAACTTGCTGTAATAAAAAATAAAAAAAAATAAATTAAAAAACGAACAAGATGTAGTGAGACAAACGTGAGGGGCTTTCTCCTGGCACATTCCATTCTAAATTCGAATCTAGAACACCACTTCCACTGAGGCTCTCTTGCCCTAGTAACCAGATTTGGTAAGGGTGAACTGCTGCCACCTTGTGGCCATTTCACACAACAGCAGCTTTAATCCCAACGCTAATGGTCAGTTGATATTCAAAATCATTGCAGGCCTGTAAATGACACCTGCCCTGAAAACAAATCCTGGGGTCACATATCGACCAAAAAATTCAAAGGACGTCCATATTTCAAAACCACCGTTTCAAAAGGCATATTTTACGCACATTAGTGTTCTGCTTCTTTTCCTTTCTTTCGTTTTTTGTTAAAAAAAACGGGAATGGAAAAAGGCATCCCTCAGGCTGGGTGAAAATCGTTGCAAACGAATCAATGGACACAGGATTAATCTCCAATATATATAAACAGCTCATGCAGCTTAATATTAAAAAAACAAACAATCCCCCAAAAAATGGGCAGAAGATCTAAAGAGACGTTTCTTCAAAGGAGACACAGAGATGGTCAAGACGCACATGAAAAGCTGCTCAACAGCACTAATTATTAGAGAAATGCAAATCAAAACTACAATGAGGTATCACCTCACACCTGGTATAATCGGCATCATCAGAAAATCTACAAACAACCAATTCTGGGGAGGGTGTGGACAAAAGGAGCCCTCTTCCACTATGGGTGAGAATGTAAATTGATACAGTCACTATGGAGAACAGTATGGAGTTTCCTTAAAAAAATTAGAAATAGAATTACCATCTGATCCAGCAATCCCACTTCTGGGCATATACCCAGAGAAAACCGTATTTCAAAAAGGCACATTCACCACAATGTTCGTTGCAGCACTATTTACAATAGCCAGGTAATGGAAGCAACCTAAATGCCCACAGACAGATGAATGGATAAAGATGTGGTACATATATAAAATGGAATATGACTCGGCCATATAAAGGAATGAAACTGGGTCATTTGTAGAGACATCGATGGATCGAGAGACTGTCATACAGAATGAAGTAAGTCAGAAAGAGGAAAACAAATATTGTATATTAATGCATATATGTGGAGCCTAAAAATGGTACAGATGAACTGGTTTGCAGGGAAGAAATAGAGACACAGAGGTAGAGAACAAACGTATGGACACCAAGTGTGGGAAACCATGGGGGGGTGGTGGTGGGATGAGTTGGGAGTTTGGGATAGACCTGTATACATGTATATGCATAAAATACATAACTAATAATAACGTGCTGTATAAAAAAATAAATAAAATTTCAAAATTTTAAAAAATAAAATTTAAAAATAAAACAGAAAGAAGTTCTTCCCGTCACACAGATGTATTTATAGGAATGAATTATTTCCATGCTTATATCTATAAATACATAAAAGAGGAATAACATCTAACTTGAAACATAAAAGAAAAAAAAAGTGAACCCACGAGTTATACAGAGGAAAACCCTATCACGGCACTTGCTCCAGTGGTAAACAATTCTGAAATTGGTCAGAAGTGCGGAACCATCACCCATACAGCCAGCAACCCAACCCCCACGCAAGGAGTGTCCTCATTGCAAAGCTGGGGGACCCTGCCGATGCATCTGTGAGTAAACGTGAGCTGAGCCCCAGGCCAGCTGCTGCTGAACTGTTCCCACCCTTTCCAGGTAAAACACCTGAATATGTACAAGGGCTTGAAAGCCTAGAGGAAGGACCGTGGAGCCACACCAGCGACAGCACGCAGGCCAACTTGGTGCCTGCAGGCCAGCCAGCGTGGTCCTGGAGCCTGGTGCTCTTCCAGAAGCTTTCCATTGCCCTGCCTGAGATACCCCTCCTGTCCCGGCCCCCACTGCTTTTTTCCTTCCTCACCTCTGTCCGGAGAGAAATTCCAGCGGAAGGTATGGGTGACACATCCTCTTCTTTACAGGCGGCAGCCTGGCAACTCCTGCAGAAAGGCCAGCAGAACCCCACTCACACCGGGCCACCCACAAAGCTGTGGCCCCTCACTCCCTCCCACCAGCACAGCCCCGAGACTGCTGACGGGGCAGAGAATATGGAGTCAGGCACAGCTTCAGGGGCTATTGCTGCCTGGAGCGCTGTTTATATTGACCTCAACGAGGCACACCTGGGGAGGGCGGGCCGGCAGGGTAAGGCTGCCCAGGTCAGCTAATCCACAACCCTCAGGGAATCACATTGTTGAAAATGGACCCCGCTAAGGCAGAAGAGAAGCCAAGGGAAAAAAGGACACAATGCCATTTGCAGCACCGTAGATGAGTCTAGAAGTAATCACGTGACTTGTAGTAAGTCAGAAAGTGAAAGACACATATCATATCATATCACTTATAGGTGTTACCTAAAAATGGATACCAGGGCAGATATTTCCACGGAGAAGGGCAATCACAGATTCATTAAACAAACTTATGGTTCACCAATGGAAAGGTGTGAGGATTGGTTTCATTACGATATCGGGGTTAACAGACATATACAAACACAGGTGACATATATAATCACCAAAGACCTACAGAATACCAAGAGAGGACTACTCAACATTCTGTCATAACGTACATGGGAAAAGGATCCCAAGAAGAACAGTCATCTGTATATGTGTAAAAGAACCACATCTTCCACACCTACAACAAGCCAAACATTGTAATCAAACTTGCTGTAATAAAAAATAAAAACTTAAATTAAAAACACGAACAAGAAGTAGTGAGACAAACGTGAGGGGCTTTCTCCTGGTACATTCCATTCTAAACTCCAATCTAGAACACCACTTCCACTGAGGCTCTCTTGCCCTAGTAACCAGATTTGGTAAGGGTGAACTGCTGCCACCTTGTGGCCGTTTCACACAACAGCAGCTTTAATCCCAACGCTAATGGTCAGTTGATATTCAAAATCATTGCAGGCCTGTAAATGACACCTGCCCTGAAAACAAATCCTGGGGTCACATATCGACCAAAAATTTCAAAGGACGTCCATATTTCAAAACCACCGTTTCAAAAGGCATATTTTACGCACATTAGTGTTCTGCTTCTTTTCCTTTCTTTCCTTTTTTGTTAAAAAACACGGGAATGGAAAAAGGCATCCCTCAGAATGGGCGAAAATCGTTGCAGACGAATCAATGGACAGAGGTTTAATCTCCAATATATATAAACAACTCATGCAGCTTAATATTAAAAAAACAAACAACCCAAAAAAAATGGGCAGAAGATCTAAAGAGACGTTTCTTCAAAGGAGACACAGAGATGGCCAAGACGCACATGAAAAGCTGCTCAACAGCACTAATTATTAGAGAAATGCAAATCAAAACTACAATGAGGTATCACCTCACACCTGTTAGAATCGGCATCATCAGAAAATCTACAAACAACCAATTTTGGGGAGGGTGTGGACAAAAGGAGCCCTCTTCCACTATTGGTGGGAATGTAAACTGATACAGTCACTATGGAGAACAGTATGCAGTTTCCTTAAAAAAACTAGAAATAGAATTACCATCTGATCCAGCAATCCCACTTCTGGGCATATACCCAGAGAAAACCGTATTTCAAAAAGGCACATTCACCACAATGTTCGTTGCAGCACTATTTACAATATCCAGGTAATGGAAGCAACCTAAATGCCCACAGACAGATGAATGGATAAAGATGTGGTACATATATAAAATGGAATATGACTCGGCCATAAAAAGGAATGAAACTGGGTCATTTGTAGAGACATCGATGGATCGAGAGACTGTCATACACAATGAAGTATGTCAGAAAGAGGAAAACAAATATTGTATATTAATGCATATATGTGGAGCCTAAAAATGGTACAGATGAACTGGTTTGCAGGGAAGAAATAGAGACACAGAGGTAGAGAACAAACGTATGGACACCAAGTGTGGGAAGCCATGGGGTGGTGGTGGTGGGATGAGTTGGGAGATTGGGATTGACCTGTATACATGTATATGCATAAAATACATAACTAATAATAACGTGCTGTATAAAAAAATAAATAAAATTTCAAAATTTTAAAAAATAAAATTTAAAAATAAAACAGAAAAAAGTTCTTCCCGTCACACAGATGTATTTATAGGAATGAATTATTTCCATGCTTATATCTATAAATACATAAAAGAGGAATAACATCTAACTTGAAACATAAAAGAAAAAAAAAGTGAAGCCACGAGTTATACAGAGGAAAACCCTATCACGGCACTTTCTCCAGTGGTAAACAATTCTGAAATTGGTCAGAGGTGGGGAACCATCTCCCATACAGCCAGCAACCCAACCCCCACGCAAGGAGCGTCCTCATTGCAAAGCTGGGGGACCGTGCCAAGGCATCTGTGAGTAAACGTGAGCTGAGCCCCAGGCCAGCTGCTGCTGAACTGTTCCCACCCTTTCCAGGTAAAACACCTGAATATGTACAAGGGCTTGAAAGCCTAGAGGAAGGACCGTGGAGCCACACCAGCGACAGCACGCAGGCCAACTTGGTGGCTGCAGGCCAGCCAGCGTGGTCCTGGACCCTGGCGCTCTTCCAGAAGCTTTCCATTGCCCTGCCTGAGATACCCCTCCTGTCCCGGCCCCCACTGCTTTTTTCCTTCCTCACCTCTGTCCGGAGAGAAATTCCAGCGGAAGTTATGGGTGACACATCCTCTTCTTTACAGGCGGCAGCCTGGCAACTCCTGCAGAAAGGCCAGCAGAACCCCACTCACACCGGGCCACCCACAAAGCTGTGGCCCCTCACTCCCTCCCACCAGCACAGCCCCGAGACTGCTGACGGGGCAGAGAATATGGAGTCAGGCACAGCTTCAGGGGCTATTGCTGCCTGGAGCTCTGTTTATATTGACCTCAACGAGGCACACCTGGGGAGGGCGGGCCGGCAGGGTAAGGCTGCCCAGGTCCGCTAATCCACAACCCTCAGGGAATCACATTGTTGAAAATGGACCCCGCTAAGGCAGAAGAGAAGCCAAGGGAAAAAAGGACACAATGCCATTTGCAGCCCCGTAGATGAGTCTAGAAGTAATCACGTGACTTGTAGTAAGTCAGAAAGTGAAAGACACATATCATATCATATCACTTATAGGTGTTACCTAAAAATGGATACCAGGGCAGATATTTCCACGGAGAAGGGCAATCACAGATTCATTAAACAAACTTATGGTTCACCAATGGAAAGGTGTGAGGATTGGTTTCATTACGATATCGGGGTTAACAGACATATACAAACACAGGTGACATATATAATCACCAAAGACCTACAGAATACCAAGAGAGGACTACTCAACATTCTGTCATAACGTACATGGGAAAAGGATCCCAAGAAGAACAGTCATCTGTATATGTGTAAAAGAACCACATCTTCCACACCTACAACAAGCCAAACATTGTAATCAAACTTGCTGTAATAAAAAATAAAAACTTAAATTAAAAACACGAACAAGAAGTAGTGAGACAAACGTGAGGGGCTTTCTCCTGGTACATTCCATTCTAAACTCCAATCTAGAACACCACTTCCACTGAGGCTCTCTTGCCCTAGTAACCAGATTTGGTAAGGGTGAACTGCTGCCACCTTGTGGCCGTTTCAAACAACAGCAGCTTTAATCCCAATGCTAATGGTCAGTTGATATTCAAAATCATTGCAGGCCTGTAAATGACACCTGCCCTGAAAACAAATCCTGGGGTCACATATCGACCAAAAATTTCAAAGGACGTCCATATTTCAAAACCACCGTTTCAAAAGGCATATTTTACGCACATTAGTGTTCTGCTTCTTTTCCTTTCTTTCCTTTTTTGTTAAAAAACACGGGAATGGAAAAAGGCATCCCTCAGAATGGGCGAAAATCGTTGCAGACGAATCAATGGACAGAGGTTTAATCTCCAATATATATAAACAGCTCATGCAGCTTAATATTAAAAAAACAAACAACCCAAAAAATATGGGCAGAAGATCTAAAGAGACGTTTCTTCAAAGGAGACACAGAGATGGCCAAGACGCACATGAAAAGCTGCTCAACAGCACTAATTATTAGAGAAATGCAAATCAAAACTACAATGAGGTATCACCTCACACCTGTTAGAATCGGCATCATCAGAAAATCTACAAACAACCAATTTTGGGGAGGGTGTGGACAAAAGGAGCCCTCTTCCACTATTGGTGGGAATGTAAACTGATACAGTCACTATGGAGAACAGTATGCAGTTTCCTTAAAAAAACTAGAAATAGAATTACCATCTGATCCAGCAATCCCACTTCTGGGCATATACCCAGAGAAAACCGTATTTCAAAAAGGCACATTCACCACAATGTTCGTTGCAGCACTATTTACAATAGCCAGGTAATGGAAGCAACCTAAATGCCCACAGACAGATGAATGGATAAAGATGTGGTACATATATAAAATGGAATATGACTCGGCCATAAAAAGGAATGAAACTGGGTCATTTGTAGAGACATCGATGGATCGAGAGACTGTCATACACAATGAAGTATGTCAGAAAGAGGAAAACAAATATTGTATATTAATGCATATATGTGGAGCCTAAAAATGGTACAGATGAACTGGTTTGCAGGGAAGAAATAGAGACACAGAGGTAGAGAACAAACGTATGGACACCAAGTGTGGGAAGCCATGGGGTGGTGGTGGTGGGATGAGTTGGGAGATTGGGATTGACCTGTATACATGTATATGCATAAAATACATAACTAATAATAACGTGCTGTATAAAAAAATAAATAAAATTTCAAAATTTTAAAAAATAAAATTTAAAAATAAAACAGAAAAAAGTTCTTCCCGTCACACAGATGTATTTATAGGAATGAATTATTTCCATGCTTATATCTATAAATACATAAAAGAGGAATAACATCTAACTTGAAACATAAAAGAAAAAAAAAGTGAACCCACGAGTTATACAGAGGAAAACCCTATCACGGCACTTGCTCCAGTGGTAAACAATTCTGAAATTGGTCAGAGGTGGGGAACCATCTCCCATACAGCCAGCAACCCAACCCCCACGCAAGGAGCGTCCTCATTGCAAAGCTGGGGGACCGTGCCGAGGCATCTGTGAGTAAACGTGAGCTGAGCCCCAGGCCAGCTGCTGCTGAACTGTTCCCACCCTTTCCAGGTAAAACACCTGAATATGTACAAGGGCTTGAAAGCCTAGAGGAAGGACCGTGGAGCCACACCAGCGACAGCACGCAGGCCAACTTGGTGCCTGCAGGCCAGCCAGCGTGGTCCTGGACCCTGGCGCTCTTCCAGAAGCTTTCCATTGCCCTGCCTGAGATACCCCTCCTGTCCCGGCCCCCACTGCTTTTTTCCTTCCTCACCTCTGTCCGGAGAGAAATTCCAGCGGAAGGTATGGGTGACACATCCTCTTCTTTACAGGCGGCAGCCTGGCAACTCCTGCAGAAAGGCCAGCAGAACCCCACTCACACCGGGCCACACACAAAGCTGTGGCCCCTCACTCCCTCCCACCAGCACAGCCCCGAGACTGCTGACGGGGCAGAGAATATGGAGTCAGGCACAGCTTCAGGGGCTATTGCTGCCTGGAGCTCTGTTTATATTGACCTCAACGAGGCACACCTGGGGAGGGCGGGCCGGCAGGGTAAGGCTGCCCAGGTCCGCTAATCCACAACCCTCAGGGAATCACATTGTTGAAAATGGACCCCGCTAAGGCAGAAGAGAAGCCAAGGGAAAAAAGGACACAATGCCATTTGCAGCCCCGTAGATGAGTCTAGAAGTAATCACGTGACTTGTAGTAAGTCAGAAAGTGAAAGACACATATCATATCATATCACTTATAGGTGTTACCTAAAAATGGATACCAGGGCAGATATTTCCACGGAGAAGGGCAATCACAGATTCATTAAACAAACTTATGGTTCACCAATGGAAAGGTGTGAGGATTGGTTTCATTACGATATCGGGGTTAACAGACATATACAAACACAGGTGACATATATAATCACCAAAGACCTACAGAATACCAAGAGAGGACTACTCAACATTCTGTCATAACGTACATGGGAAAAGGATCCCAAGAAGAACAGTCATCTGTATATGTGTAAAAGAACCACATCTTCCACACCTACAACAAGCCAAACATTGTAATCAAACTTGCTGTAATAAAAAATAAAAACTTAAATTAAAAACACGAACAAGAAGTAGTGAGACAAACGTGAGGGGCTTTCTCCTGGTACATTCCATTCTAAATTCCAATCTAGAACACCACTTCCACTGAGGCTCTCTTGCCCTAGTAACCAGATTTGGTAAGGGTGAACTGCTGCCACCTTGTGGCCGTTTCACACAACAGCAGCTTTAATCCCAACGCTAATGGTCAGTTGATATTCAAAATCATTGCAGGCCTGTAAATGACACCTGCCCTGAAAACAAATCCTGGGGTCACATATCGACCAAAAAATTCAAAGGACGTCCATATTTCAAAACGACCGTTTCAAAAGGCATATTTTACGCACATTAGTGTTCTGCTTCTTTTCCTTTCTTTCCTTTTTTGTTAAAAAACACGGGAATGGAAAAAGGCATCCCTCAGAATGGGCGAAAATCGTTGCAGACGAATCAATGGACAGAGGTTTAATCTCCAATATATATAAACAGCTCATGCAGCTTAATATTAAAAAAACAAACAACCCAAAAAATATGGGCAGAAGATCTAAAGAGACGTTTCTTCAAAGGAGACACAGAGATGGCCAAGACGCACATGAAAAGCTGCTCAACAGCACTAATTATTAGAGAAATGCAAATCAAAACTACAATGAGGTATCACCTCACACCTGTTAGAATCGGCATCATCAGAAAATCTACAAACAACCAATTTTGGGGAGGGTGTGGACAAAAGGAGCCCTCTTCCACTATTGGTGGGAATGTAAACTGATACAGTCACTATGGAGAACAGTATGCAGTTTCCTTAAAAAAACTAGAAATAGAATTACCATCTGATCCAGCAATCCCACTTCTGGGCATATACCCAGAGAAAACCGTATTTCAAAAAGGCACATTCACCACAATGTTCGTTGCAGCACTATTTACAATATCCAGGTAATGGAAGCAACCTAAATGCCCACAGACAGATGAATGGATAAAGATGTGGTACATATATAAAATGGAATATGACTCGGCCATAAAAAGGAATGAAACTGGGTCATTTGTAGAGACATCGATGGATCGAGAGACTGTCATACACAATGAAGTATGTCAGAAAGAGGAAAACAAATATTGTATATTAATGCATATATGTGGAGCCTAAAAATGGTACAGATGAACTGGTTTGCAGGGAAGAAATAGAGACACAGAGGTAGAGAACAAACGTATGGACACCAAGTGTGGGAAGCCATGGGGTGGTGGTGGTGGGATGAGTTGGGAGATTGGGATTGACCTGTATACATGTATATGCATAAAATACATAACTAATAATAACGTGCTGTATAAAAAAATAAATAAAATTTCAAAATTTTAAAAAATAAAATTTAAAAATAAAACAGAAAAAAGTTCTTCCCGTCACACAGATGTATTTATAGGAATGAATTATTTCCATGCTTATATCTATAAATACATAAAAGAGGAATAACATCTAACTTGAAACATAAAAGAAAAAAAAAGTGAACCCACGAGTTATACAGAGGAAAACCCTATCACGGCACTTGCTCCAGTGGTAAACAATTCTGAAATTGGTCAGAGGTGGGGAACCATCTCCCATACAGCCAGCAACCCAACCCCCACGCAAGGAGCGTCCTCATTGCAAAGCTGGGGGACCGTGCCGAGGCATCTGTGAGTAAACGTGAGCTGAGCCCCAGGCCAGCTGCTGCTGAACTGTTCCCACCCTTTCCAGGTAAAACACCTGAATATGTACAAGGGCTTGAAAGCCTAGAGGAAGGACCGTGGAGCCACACCAGCGACAGCACGCAGGCCAACTTGGTGCCTGCAGGCCAGCCAGCGTGGTCCTGGACCCTGGCGCTCTTCCAGAAGCTTTCCATTGCCCTGCCTGAGATACCCCTCCTGTCCCGGCCCCCACTGCTTTTTTCCTTCCTCACCTCTGTCCGGAGAGAAATTCCAGCGGAAGGTATGGGTGACACATCCTCTTCTTTACAGGCGGCAGCCTGGCAACTCCTGCAGAAAGGCCAGCAGAACCCCACTCACACCGGGCCACACACAAAGCTGTGGCCCCTCACTCCCTCCCACCAGCACAGCCCCGAGACTGCTGACGGGGCAGAGAATATGGAGTCAGGCACAGCTTCAGGGGCTATTGCTGCCTGGAGCTCTGTTTATATTGACCTCAACGAGGCACACCTGGGGAGGGCGGGCCGGCAGGGTAAGGCTGCCCAGGTCCGCTAATCCACAACCCTCAGGGAATCACATTGTTGAAAATGGACCCCGCTAAGGCAGAAGAGAAGCCAAGGGAAAAAAGGACACAATGCCATTTGCAGCCCCGTAGATGAGTCTAGAAGTAATCACGTGACTTGTAGTAAGTCAGAAAGTGAAAGACACATATCATATCATATCACTTATAGGTGTTACCTAAAAATGGATACCAGGGCAGATATTTCCACGGAGAAGGGCAATCACAGATTCATTAAACAAACTTATGGTTCACCAATGGAAAGGTGTGAGGATTGGTTTCATTACGATATCGGGGTTAACAGACATATACAAACACAGGTGACATATATAATCACCAAAGACCTACAGAATACCAAGAGAGGACTACTCAACATTCTGTCATAACGTACATGGGAAAAGGATCCCAAGAAGAACAGTCATCTGTATATGTGTAAAAGAACCACATCTTCCACACCTACAACAAGCCAAACATTGTAATCAAACTTGCTGTAATAAAAAATAAAAACTTAAATTAAAAACACGAACAAGAAGTAGTGAGACAAACGTGAGGGGCTTTCTCCTGGTACATTCCATTCTAAACTCCAATCTAGAACACCACTTCCACTGAGGCTCTCTTGCCCTAGTAACCAGATTTGGTAAGGGTGAACTGCTGCCACCTTGTGGCCGTTTCACACAACAGCAGCTTTAATCCCAACGCTAATGGTCAGTTGATATTCAAAATCATTGCAGGCCTGTAAATGACACCTGCCCTGAAAACAAATCCTGGGGTCACATATCGACCAAAAAATTCAAAGGACGTCCATATTTCAAAACGACCGTTTCAAAAGGCATATTTTACGCACATTAGTGTTCTGCTTCTTTTCCTTTCTTTCCTTTTTTGTTAAAAAACACGGGAATGGAAAAAGGCATCCCTCAGAATGGGCGAAAATCGTTGCAGACGAATCAATGGACAGAGGTTTAATCTCCAATATATATAAACAGCTCATGCAGCTTAATATTAAAAAAACAAACAACCCAAAAAATATGGGCAGAAGATCTAAAGAGACGTTTCTTCAAAGGAGACACAGAGATGGCCAAGACGCACATGAAAAGCTGCTCAACAGCACTAATTATTAGAGAAATGCAAATCAAAACTACAATGAGGTATCACCTCACACCTGTTAGAATCGGCATCATCAGAAAATCTACAAACAACCAATTTTGGGGAGGGTGTGGACAAAAGGAGCCCTCTTCCACTATTGGTGGGAATGTAAACTGATACAGTCACTATGGAGAACAGTATGCAGTTTCCTTAAAAAAACTAGAAATAGAATTACCATCTGATCCAGCAATACCACTTCTGGGCATATACCCAGAGAAAACCGTATTTCAAAAAGGCACATTCACCACAATGTTCGTTGCAGCACTATTTACAATAGCCAGGTAATGGAAGCAACCTAAATGCCCACAGACAGATGAATGGATAAAGATGTGGTACATATATAAAATGGAATATGACTCGGCCATAAAAAGGAATGAAACTGGGTCATTTGTAGAGACATCGATGGATCGAGAGACTGTCATACACAATGAAGTATGTCAGAAAGAGGAAAACAAATATTGTATATTAATGCATATATGTGGAGCCTAAAAATGGTACAGATGAACTGGTTTGCAGGGAAGAAATAGAGACACAGAGGTAGAGAACAAACGTATGGACACCAAGTGTGGGAAGCCATGGGGTGGTGGTGGTGGGATGAGTTGGGAGATTGGGATTGACCTGTATACATGTATATGCATAAAATACATAACTAATAATAACGTGCTGTATAAAAAAATAAATAAAATTTCAAAATTTTAAAAAATAAAATTTAAAAATAAAACAGAAAAAAGTTCTTCCCGTCACACAGATGTATTTATAGGAATGAATTATTTCCATGCTTATATCTATAAATACATAAAAGAGGAATAACATCTAACTTGAAACATAAAAGAAAAAAAAAGTGAACCCACGAGTTATACAGAGGAAAACCCTATCACGGCACTTGCTCCAGTGGTAAACAATTCTGAAATTGGTCAGAGGTGGGGAACCATCTCCCATACAGCCAGCAACCCAACCCCCACGCAAGGAGCGTCCTCATTGCAAAGCTGGGGGACCGTGCCGAGGCATCTGTGAGTAAACGTGAGCTGAGCCCCAGGCCAGCTGCTGCTGAACTGTTCCCACCCTTTCCAGGTAAAACACCTGAATATGTACAAGGGCTTGAAAGCCTAGAGGAAGGACCGTGGAGCCACACCAGCGACAGCACGCAGGCCAACTTGGTGCCTGCAGGCCAGCCAGCGTGGTCCTGGACCCTGGCGCTCTTCCAGAAGCTTTCCATTGCCCTGCCTGAGATACCCCTCCTGTCCCGGCCCCCACTGCTTTTTTCCTTCCTCACCTCTGTCCGGAGAGAAATTCCAGCGGAAGGTATGGGTGACACATCCTCTTCTTTACAGGCGGCAGCCTGGCAACTCCTGCAGAAAGGCCAGCAGAACCCCACTCACACCGGGCCACACACAAAGCTGTGGCCCCTCACTCCCTCCCACCAGCACAGCCCCGAGACTGCTGACGGGGCAGAGAATATGGAGTCAGGCACAGCTTCAGGGGCTATTGCTGCCTGGAGCTCTGTTTATATTGACCTCAACGAGGCACACCTGGGGAGGGCGGGCCGGCAGGGTAAGGCTGCCCAGGTCCGCTAATCCACAACCCTCAGGGAATCACATTGTTGAAAATGGACCCCGCTAAGGCAGAAGAGAAGCCAAGGGAAAAAAGGACACAATGCCATTTGCAGCCCCGTAGATGAGTCTAGAAGTAATCACGTGACTTGTAGTAAGTCAGAAAGTGAAAGACACATATCATATCATATCACTTATAGGTGTTACCTAAAAATGGATACCAGGGCAGATATTTCCACGGAGAAGGGCAATCACAGATTCATTAAACAAACTTATGGTTCACCAATGGAAAGGTGTGAGGATTGGTTTCATTACGATATCGGGGTTAACAGACATATACAAACACAGGTGACATATATAATCACCAAAGACCTACAGAATACCAAGAGAGGACTACTCAACATTCTGTCATAACGTACATGGGAAAAGGATCCCAAGAAGAACAGTCATCTGTATATGTGTAAAAGAACCACATCTTCCACACCTACAACAAGCCAAACATTGTAATCAAACTTGCTGTAATAAAAAATAAAAACTTAAATTAAAAACACGAACAAGAAGTAGTGAGACAAACGTGAGGGGCTTTCTCCTGGTACATTCCATTCTAAACTCCAATCTAGAACACCACTTCCACTGAGGCTCTCTTGCCCTAGTAACCAGATTTGGTAAGGGTGAACTGCTGCCACCTTGTGGCCGTTTCACACAACAGCAGCTTTAATCCCAACGCTAATGGTCAGTTGATATTCAAAATCATTGCAGGCCTGTAAATGACACCTGCCCTGAAAACAAATCCTGGGGTCACATATCGACCAAAAAATTCAAAGGACGTCCATATTTCAAAACGACCGTTTCAAAAGGCATATTTTACGCACATTAGTGTTCTGCTTCTTTTCCTTTCTTTCCTTTTTTGTTAAAAAACACGGGAATGGAAAAAGGCATCCCTCAGAATGGGCGAAAATCGTTGCAGACGAATCAATGGACAGAGGTTTAATCTCCAATATATATAAACAGCTCATGCAGCTTAATATTAAAAAAACAAACAACCCAAAAAATATGGGCAGAAGATCTAAAGAGACGTTTCTTCAAAGGAGACACAGAGATGGCCAAGACGCACATGAAAAGCTGCTCAACAGCACTAATTATTAGAGAAATGCAAATCAAAACTACAATGAGGTATCACCTCACACCTGTTAGAATCGGCATCATCAGAAAATCTACAAACAACCAATTCTGGGGAGGGTGTGGACAAAAGGAGCCCTCTTCCACTATTGGTGGGAATGTAAATTGATACAGTCACTATGGAGAACAGTATGGAGTTTCCTTAAAAAAACTAGAAATAGAATTACCATCTGATCCAGCAATCCCACTTCTGGGCATATACCCAGAGAAAACCGTATTTCAAAAAGGCACATTCACCACAATGTTCGTTGCAGCACTATTTACAATAGCCAGGTAATGGAAGCAACCTAAATGCCCACAGACAGATGAATGGATAAAGATGTGGTACATATATAAAATGGAATATGACTCGGCCATAAAAAGGAATGAAACTGGGTCATTTGTAGAGACATCGATGGATCGAGAGACTGTCATACAGAATGAAGTAAGTCAGAAAGAGGAAAACAAATATAGTATATTAATGCATATATGTGGAGCCTAAAAATGGTACAGATGAACTGGTTTGAAGGGAAGAAATAGAGACACAGAGGTAGAGAACAAACGTATGGACACCAAGTGTGGGAAGCCATGGGGTGGTGGTGGTGGGATGAGTTGGGAGTTTGGGATTGACCTGTATACATGTATATGCATAAAATACATAACGAATAATAACGTGCTGTATAAAAAAATAAATAAAATTTCAAAATTTTAAAAAATAAAATTTAAATATAAAACAGAAAAAAGTTCTTCCCGTCACACAGATGTATTTATAGGAATGAATTATTTCCATGCTTATATCTATAAATACATAAAAGAGGAATAACATCTAACTTGAAACATAAAAGAAAAAAAAAGTGAACCCACGAGTTATACAGAGGAAAACCCTATCACGGCACTTGCTCCAGTGGTAAACAATTCTGAAATTGGTCAGAGGTGGGGAACCATCTCCCATACAGCCAGCAACCCAACCCCCACGCAAGGAGCGTCCTCATTGCAAAGCTGGGGGACCGTGCCGAGGCATCTGTGAGTAAACGTGAGCTGAGCCCCAGGCCAGCTGCTGCTGAACTGTTCCCACCCTTTCCAGGTAAAACACCTGAATATGTACAAGGGCTTGAAAGCCTAGAGTAAGGACCATGGAGCCACACCAGCGACAGCACGCAGGCCAACTTGGTGCCTGCAGGCCAGCCAGCGTGGTCCTGGACCCTGGCGCTCTTCCAGAAGCTTTCCATTGCCCTGCCTGAGATACCCCTCCTGTCCCGGCCCCCACTGCTTTTTTCCTTCCTCACCTCTGTCCGGAGAGAAATTCCAGTGGAAGGTATGGGTGACACATCCTCTTCTTTACAGGCGGCAGCCTGGCAACTCCTGCAGAAAGGCCAGCAGAACCCCACTCACACCGGGCCACACACAAAGCTGTGGCCCCTCACTCCCTCCCACCAGCACAGCCCCGAGACTGCTGACGGGGCAGAGAATATGGAGTCAGGCACAGCTTCAGGGGCTATTGCTGCCTGGAGCTCTGTTTATATTGACCTCAACGAGGCACACCTGGGGAGGGCGGGCCGGCAGGGTAAGGCTGCCCTGGTCAGCTAATCCACAACCCTCAGGGAATCACATTGTTGAAAATGGACCCCGCTAAGGCAGAAGAGATGCCAAGGGAAAAAAGGACACAATGCCATTTGCAGCACCGTAGATGAGTCTAGAAGTAATCATGTGACTTGTAGTAAGTCAGAAAGTGAAAGACACATATCATATCATATCACTTAGAGGTGTTACCTAAAAATGGATACCAGGGCAGATATTTCCACGGAGAAGGGCAATCACAGATTCATTAAACAAACTTATGGTTCACCAATGGAAAGGTGTGAGGATTGGTTTCATTACGATATCGGGGTTAACAGACATATACAAACACAGGTGACATATATAATCACCAAAGACCTACAGAATACCAAGAGAGGACTACTCAACATTCTGTCATAACGTACATGGGAAAAGGATCCCAAGAAGAACAGTCATCTGTATATGTGTAAAAGAACCACATCTTCCACACCTACAACAAGCCAAACATTGTAATCAAACTTGCTGTAATAAAAAATAAAAACTTAAATTAAAAACACGAACAAGAAGTAGTGAGACAAACGTGAGGGGCTTTCTCCTGGTACATTCCATTCTAAACTCCAGTCTAGAACACCACTTTCACTGAGGCTCTCTTGCCCTAGTAACCAGATTTGGTAAGGGTGAACTGCTGCCACCTTGTGGCCGTTTCACACAACAGCAGCTTTAATCCCAACGCTAATGGTCAGTTGATATTCAAAATCATTGCAGGCCTGTAAATGACACCTGCCCTGAAAACAAATCCTGGGGTCACATATCGACCAAAAATTTCAAAGGACGTCCATATTTCAAAACGACCATTTCAAAAGGCATATTTTACGCACATTAGTGTTCTGCTTCTTTTCCTTTCTTTCCTTTTTTGTTAAAAAACACGGGAATGGAAAAAGGCATCCCTCAGAATGGGCGAAAATCGTTGCAGACGAATCAATGGACAGAGGTTTAATCTCCAATATATATAAACAGCTCATGCAGCTTAATATTAAAAAAACAAACAACCCCAAAAAAAATGGGCAGAAGATCTAAAGAGACGTTTCTTCAAAGGAGACACAGAGATGGCCAAGACGCACATGAAAAGCTGCTCAACAGCACTAATTATTAGAGAAATGCAAATCAAAACTACAATGAGGTATCACCTCACACCTGTTAGAATCGGCATCATCAGAAAATCTACAAACAACCAATTCTGGGGAGGGTGTGGACAAAAGGAGCCCTCTTCCACTATTGGTGGGAATGTAAATTGATACAGTCACTATGGAGAACAGTATGGAGTTTCCTTAAAAAATCTAGAAATAGAATTACCATCTGATCCAGCAATCCCACTTCTGGGCATATACCCAGAGAAAACCGTATTTCAAAAAGGCACATTCACCACAATGTTCGTTGCAGCACTATTTACAATAGCCAGGTAATGGAAGCAACCTAAATGCCCACAGACAGATGAATGGATAAAGATGTGGTACATATATAAAATGGAATATGACTCGGCCGTAAAAAGGAATGAAACTGGGTCATTTGTAGAGACATCGATGGATCGAGAGACTGTCATACAGAATGAAGTAAGTCAGAAAGAGGAAAACAAATATTGTATATTAATGCATATATGTGGAGCCTAAAAATGGTACAGATGAACTGGTTTGCAGGGAAGAAATAGAGACACAGATGTAGAGAACAAACGTATGGACACCAAGTGTGGGAAGCCATGTGGTGGTGGTGGTGGGATGAGTTGGGAGTTTGGGATTGACCTGTATATATGTATATGCATAAAATACATAACTAATAATAACGTGCTGTATAAAACAAAATAAATAAAATTAAATTTCAAAATTTTAAAAAATAAAATTTAAAAATAAAACAGAATAAAGTTCTTCCCGTCACACAGATGTATTTATAGGAATGAATTATTTCCATGCTTATATCTATAAATATATAAAAGAGGAATAAAATCTAACTTGAACCATAAAAGAAAAAAAAAAAACCTGAACCCACGAGTTATACAGAGGAAAACCCTATCAGGGCACTTGCTCCAGTGGTAAACAATTCTGAAATTGGTCAGAGGTGGGGAACCATCTCCCATACTGCCAGCAACCCACCCCCAACGCAAAGAGCGTCCTCATTGCAAAGCTGGGGGGCCGTGCCGAGCAATCTGTGAGTAAACGGGAGCTGAGCCCCAGGCCAGCTGCTGCTGAACTGTTCCCACCCTTTCCAGGTAAAACACCTGAATATGTACAAGGGCTTGAAAGCCAAGAGGAAGGACCGTGGAGCCACACCAGCGACAGCACGCAGGCCAACTTGGTGCCTGCAGGCCAGCCAGGGTGGTCCTGGCCCTGGGCGCTCTTCCAGAAGCTTTCCATTGCCCTGCCTGAGATACCCCTCCTGTCCCGGCCCCCACTGCTTTTTTCCTTCCTCACCTCTGTCCGGAGAGAAATTCCAGCAGAAAGTATGGGTGACACATCCTCTTCTTTACAGGCGGCAGCCTGGCAACTCCTGCAGAAAGGCCAACAGAACCCCACTCACACCGGGCCACCCACAAAGCTGTGGCCCCTCACTCCCTCCCACCAGCACAGCCCCGAGACTGCTGACGGGGCAGAGAATATGGAGTCAGGCACAGCTTCAGGGGCTATTGCTGCCTGGAGCTCTGTTTATATTGACCTCAACGAGGCACACCTGGGGAGGGCGGGCCGGCAGGGTAAGGCTGCCCTGGTCAGCTAATCCACAACCCTCAGGGAATCACATTGTTGAAAATGGACCCCGCTAAGGCAGAAGAGATGCCAAGGGAAAAAAGGACACAATGCCATTTGCAGCACCGTAGATGAGTCTAGAAGTAATCATGTGACTTGTAGTAAGTCAGAAAGTGAAAGACACATATCATATCATATCACTTATAGGTGTTACCTAAAAATGGATACCAGGGCAGATATTTCCACGGAGAAGGGCAATCACAGATTCATTAAACAAACTTATGGTTCACCAATGGAAAGGTGTGAGGATTGGTTTCATTACGATATCGGGGTTAACAGACATATACAAACACAGGTGACATATATAATCACCAAAGACCTACAGAATACCAAGAGAGCACGACTCAACATTTTGTCATAACGTACATGGGAAAAGGATCCCAGGAAGAACAGTCATCTGTATATGTGTAAAAGAACCACATCTTCCACACCTACAACAAGCCAAATATTGTAATCAAACTTGCTGTAATAAAAAATAAAAAATTAAATTAAAAACACGAACAAGAAGTAGTGAGACAAACGTGAGGGGCTTTCTCCTGGCACATTCCATTCTAAACTCCAATCTAGAACACCACTTCCACTGAGGCTCTCTTGCCCTAGTAACCAGATTTGGTAAGGGTGAACTGCTGCCACCTTGTGGCCGTTTCACACAACAGCAGCTTTAATCCCAGCGCTAATGGTCAGTTGATATTCAAAATCATTGCAGGCCTGTAAATGACACCTGCCCTGAAAACAAATCCTGGGGTCACATATCGACCAAAAAATTCAAAGGACGTCCATATTTCAAAACGACCGTTTCAAAAGGCATATTTTACGCACATTAGTGTTCTGCTTCTTTTCCTTTCTTTCCTTTTTTGTTAAAAAACACGGCAATGGAAAAAGGCATCCCTCAGAATGGGCGAAAATCGTTGCAGACGAATCAATGGACAGAGGTTTAATCTCCAATATATATAAACAGCTCATGCAGCTTAATATTAAAAAAACAAACAACCCCAAAAAAATGGGCAGAAGATCTAAAGAGACGTTTCTTCAAAGGAGACACAGAGATGGCCAAGACGCACATGAAAAGCTGCTCAACAGCACTAATTATTAAAGAAATGCAAATCAAAACTACAATGAGGTATCACCTCACACCTGTTAGAATCGGCATCATCAGAAAATCTACAAACAACCAATTCTGGGGAGGGTGTGGACAAAAGGAGCCCTCTTCCACTAATGGTGGGAATGTAAATTGATACAGTCACTATGGAGAACAGTATGGAGTTTCCTTAAAAAAACTAGAAATAGAATTACCATCTGATCCAGCAATCCCACTTCTGGGCATATACCCAGAGAAAACCGTATTTCAAAAAGGCACATTCACCACAATGTTCGTTGCAGCACTATTTACAATAGCCAGGTAATGGAAGCAACCTAAATGACCACAGACAGATGAATGGATAAAGATGTGGTACATATATGAAATGGAATATTACTCGGCCATAAAAAGGAATGAAACTGGGTCATTTGTAGAGACATCGATGGATCGAGAGACTGTCATACAGAATGAAGTAAGTCAGAAAGAGGAAAACAAATATTGTATATTAATGCATATATGTGGAGCCTAAAAATGGTACAGATGAACTGGTTTGCAGGGAAGAAAGAGAGACATAGAGGTAGAGAACAAACGTATGGACACCAAGTGTGGGAAGCCATGGGGTGGTGGTGGTGGGATGATTTGGGAGTTTGGGATTGACCTGTATACATGTATATGCATAAAATACATAACTAAAAATAACGTGCTGTATAAAACAAAATAAATAAAATTAAATTTCAAAATTTTAAAAAATAAAATTTAAAAATAAAACAGAAAAAAGTTCTTCCCGTCACACAGATGTATTTATAGGAATGAATTATTTCCATGCTTATATCTATAAATACATAAAAGAGGAATAAAATCTAACTTGAACCATAAAAGAAAAAAAAAAAAAACCTGAACCCACGAGTTATACAGAGGAAAACCCTATCAGGGCACTTGCTCCAGTGGTAAACAATTCTGAAATTGGTCAGAGGTGGGGAACCATCTCCCATACAGCCAGCAACCCACGCCCAACGCAAAGAGCGTCCTCATTGCAAAGCTGGGGTGCCATGCCGAGGAATCTGTGAGTAAACGTGAGCTGAGCCCCAGGCCAGCTGCTGCTGAACTCTTCCCACCCTTTCCAGGTAAAACACCTGAATATGTACAAGGGCTTGAAAGCCTAGAGGAAGGACCGTGGAGCCACACCAGCGACAGCACGCAGGCCAACTTGGTGCCTGCAGGCCAGCCAGGGTCTTCCTGGCCCCGGGCGCTCTTCCAGAAGCTTTCCATTGCCCTGCCTGAGATACCCCTCCTGTCCCGGCCCCCACTGCTTTTTTCCTTCCTCACCTCTGTCCATAGAGAAATTCCAGCGGAAGGTATGGGTGACACAACCTCTTCTTTACAGGCGGCAGCCTGGCAACTCCTGCAGAAAGGCCAGCAGAACCCCACTCACACCGGGCCACCCACAAAGCTGTGGCCCCTCACTCCCTCCCACCAGCACAGCCCCGAGACTGCTGACGGGGCAGAGAATATGGAGTCAGGCACAGCTTCAGGGGCTATTGCTGCCTGGAGCGCTGTTTATATTGACCTCAACGAGGCACACCTGGGGAGGGCGGGCCGGCAGGGTAAGGCTGCCCAGGTCAGCTAATCCACAACCCTCAGGGAATCACATTGTTGAAAATGGACCCCGCTAAGGCAGAAGAGATGCCAAGGAAAAAAAGGACACAATGCCATTTGCAGCACCGTAGATGAGTCTAGAAGTAATCACGTGACTTGTAGTAAGTCAGAAAGTGAAAGACACATATCATATCATATCACTTATAGGTGTTACCTAAAAATGGATACCAGGGCAGATATTTCCACGGAGAAGGGCAATCACAGATTCATTAAACAAACTTATGGTTCACCAATGGAAAGGTGTGAGGATTGGTTTCATTACGATATCGGGGTTAACAGACATATACAAACACAGGTGACATATATAATCACCAAAGACCTACAGAATACCAAGAGAGGACGACTCAACATTTTGTCATAACGTACATGGGAAAAGGATCCCAGGAAGAACAGTCATCTCTATATGTGTAAAAGAACCACATCTTCCACACCTACAACAAGCCAAATATTGTAATCAAACTTGCTGTAATAAAAAATAAAAAATTAAATTAAAAACACGAACAAGAAATAGTGAGACAAACGTGAGGGGCTTTCTCCTGGCACATTCCATTCTAAACTCCAATCTAGAACACCACTTCCACTGAGGCTCTCTTGCCCTAGTAACCAGATTTAGTAAGGGTGAACTGCTGCCACCTTGTGGCCGTTTCACACAACAGCAGCTTTAATCCCAACGCTAATGGTCAGTTGATATTCAAAATCATTGCAGGCCTGTAAATGACACCTGCCCTGAAAACAAATCCTGGGGTCACATATCGACCAAAAAATTCAAAGGACATCCATATTTCAAAACGACCGTTTCAAAAGGCATATTTTACGCACATTAGTGTTCTGCTTCTTTTCCTTTCTTTCCTTTTTTGTTAAAAAACACGGGAATTGAAAAAGGCATCTCTCAGAAGGGGCGAAAATCGTTGCAGAAGAATCAATGGACCGAGGTTTAATCTCCAATATATATAAACAGCTCTTGCAGCTTAATATTAAAAATACAAACGACCCAAAAAAAATGGGCAGAAGATCTAAAGAGACGTTTCTTCAAAGGAGACACAGAGATGGCCAAGACGCACATGAAAAGCTGCTCAACAGCACTAATTATTAGAGAAATGCAAATCAAAACTACAATGAGGTATCAACTCACACCTGTTAGAATCGGCATCATCAGAAAATCTACAAACAACCAATTCTGGGGAGGGTGTGGACAAAAGGAGCCCTCTTCCACTATTGGTGGGAATGTAAATTGATACAGTCACTATGGAGAACAGTATGGAGTTTCCTTAAAAAAATTAGAAATAGAATTACCATCTGATCCAGCAATCCCACTTCTGGGCATATACCCAGTGACAACCGCATTTCAAAAAGGCACATTCACCACAATGTTCGTTGCAGCACTATTTACAATAGCCAGGTAATGGAAGCAACCTAAATGCCCACAGACAGATGAATGGATAAAGATGTGGTACATATATAAAATGGAATATTACTCGGCCATAAAAAGGAATGAAACTGGGTCATTTGTAGAGACATCGATGGATCGAGAGACTGTCATACAGAATGAAGTAAGTCAGAATGAGGAAAACAAATATTGTATATTAATGCATATATGTGGAGCCTAAAAATGGTACAGATGAACTGGTTTGCATGGAAGAAATAGAGACAGAGAGGTAGAGAACAAACGTATGGACACCAAGTGTGGGAAGCCATGGGGTGGTGGTGGTGGGATGAGTTGGGAGTTTGGGATTGACCTGTATATATGTATATGCATAAAATTACATAACTAATAATAACGTGCTGTATAAAAAAATAAATAAAATTAAATTTCAAAATTTTAAAAAATAAAATTTAAAAATAAAACAGAAAAAATTCTTCCCGTCACACAGAAGTATTTATAGGAATGAATTATTTCCATGCTTATATCTATAAATACATAAAAGAGGAATAAAATCTAACTTGAACCATAAAAGAAAAAAAAAACCTGAACCCACGAGTTATACAGAGGGAAACCCTATCAGGGCACTTGCTCCAGTGGTAAACAATTCTGAAATTGGTCAGAGGTGGGGAGCCATCTCCCATACAGCCAGCAACCCAACCCCCACGCAAGGAGCGTCCTCATTGCAAACCTGGTGGACCGTGCCGAGGCATCTGTGAGTAAACGTGAGCTGAGCCCCAGGCCAGCTGCTGCTGAACTGTTCCCACCCTTTCCAGGTAAAACACCTGAATATGTACAAGGGCTTGAAAGACTAGAGGAAGGACCGTGGAGCCACACCAGCGACAGCACACAGGCCAACTTGGTGCCTGCAGGACAGCCAGGGTGGTCCTGGCCCCGGGCGCTCTACCAGAAGATTTCCATTGCTCTGCCTGAGATACCCTTCCTGTCCCGGCCCACACTGCTTTTTTTCCTTCCTCACCTCTGTCCGGAGAGAAATTCCAGTGGAAGGTATGTGTGACACAACCTCTTCTTTATAGGCGGCAGCCTGGTAACTCCTGCAGAAAGGCCAACAGAACCCCACTCACACCGGGCCACCCACAAAGCTGTGGCCCCTCACTCCCTCCCACCAGCACAGCCCCGAGACTGCTGACGGGGCAGAGAATATGGAGTCAGGCAAAGCTTCAGGGGCTATTGCTGCCTGGAGCGCTGTTTATATTGACCTCAACGAGGCACACCTGGGGAGGGCGGGCCGGCAGGGTAAGGCTGCCCAGGTCAGCTAATCCACAACCCTCAGGGAATCACATTGTTGAAAATGGACCTCGCTAAGGCAGAAGAGAATCCAAGGGAAAAAAGGACACAATGTCATTTGCAGCACCATAGATGAGTCTAGAAGTAATCACGTGACTTGTAGTAAGTCAGAAAGTGAAAGACACATATCATATCATATCACTTATAGGTGTTACCTAAAAATGGATACCAGGGCAGATATTTCCACGGAGAAGGGCAATCACAGATTCATTAAACAAACTTATGGTTCACCAATGGAAAGGTGTGAGGATTGGTTTCATTACGATATCGGGGTTAACAGACATATACAAACACAGGTGACATATATAATCACCAAAGACCTACAGAATACCAAGAGAGGACTACTCAACATTCTGTCATAACGTACATGGGAAAAGGATCCCAGGAAGAACAGTCATCTGTATATGTGTAAAAGAACCACATCTTCCACACCTACAACAAGCCAAACATTGTAATCAAACTTTCTGTAATAAAAAATAAAAAATTAAATTAAAAACACGAACAAGAAGTAGTGAGACAAACGTGAGGGCCTTTCTCCTGGCACATTCCATTCTAAACTCCAATCTAGAACACCACTTCCACTGAGGCTCTCTTGCCCTAGTAACCAGATTTGGTAAGGGTGAACTGCTGCCACCTTGTGGCCGTTTCACACAACAGCAGCTTTAATCCCAGCGCTAATGGTCAGTTGATATTCAAAATCATTGCAGGCCTGTAAATGACACCTGCCCTGAAAACAAATCCTGGGTTCACATATCGACCAAAAAATTCAAAGGACGTCCATATTTAAAAACGACCGTTTCAAAAGGCATATTTTACGCACATTAGTGTTCTGCTTCTTTTCCTTTCTTTCCTTTTTTTTAAAAAACACGGGAATGGATAAAGGCATCCCTCAGAATGGGTGAAAATCGTTGCAAACGAATCAATGGACAGAGGTTTAATCTCCAATATATATAAACAGCTCATGCAGCTTAATATTAAAAAAACAAACGACCCAAAAAAAATGGGCAGAAGATCTAAAGAGACGTTTCTTCAAAGGAGACACAGAGATGGCCAAGACGCACATGAAAAGCTGCTCAACAGCACTAATTATTAGAGAAATGCAAATCAAAACTACAATGAGGTATCACCTCACACCTGTTAGAATCGGCATCATCAGAAAATCTACAAACAACCAATTCTGGGGAGGGTGTGGACAAAAGGAGCCCTCTTCCACTATTGTTGGGAAGGTAAATTGATACAGCCACTATGGAGAACAGTATGGAGTTTCCTTAAAAAACCTAGAAATAGAATTACCATCTGATCCAGCAATCCCACTTCTGGGCATATACCCAGAGAAAACCGTAAATCAAAAAGGCACATTCACCACAATGTTCGTTGCAGCACTATTTACAATAGCCAGGTAATGGAAGCAACGTAAATGCCCACAGACAGATGAATGGATAAAGAAGTGGTACATATATGAAATGGAATATTACTCGGCCATAAAAAGGAATGAAACTGGGTCATTTGTAGAGACATCGATGGATCGAGAGAGTGTCATACAGATTGAAGTAAGTCAGAAAGAGGAAAACAAATATTGTATATTAATGCATATATGTGGAACCTAAAAAAATGGTACAGATGAACTGGTTTGCAGGGAAGAAATAGAGACACAGAGGTAGAGAACAAACGTATGGGCACCAAGTGTGGGAAGCCATGGGGTGGTGGTGGTGGGATGAGTTGGGAGATTGGGATTGGCCTGTATACGTGTATATGCATAAAATACATAACTAATAATAACCTGCTGTATAAAAACATAAATAAAATTAAATTTCAAAATTTTAAAAAATAAAATTTAAAAATAAAACAGAAAAAATTCTTCCCGTCACACAGATGTATTTATAGGAATGAATTATTTCCAAGCTTATATCTATAAATACATAAAAGAGGAATAAAATCTTACTTGAACCATAAAAGAAAAAAAAAACCTGAACCCACGAGTTATAGAGACGAAAACCCTATCAGGGCAATTGCTCCAGCAGTCAACAATTCTGAAATTGGTCAGAGGTGGGGAACCATCTCCCATACAGCCAGCAACCCACCCCCCACGCAAGGAGCGTCCTCATTGCAAAGCTGGGGGACCGTGCCGAGGCATCTGTGAGTAAACGTGAGCTGAGCCCCAGGCCAGCTGCTGCTGAACTGTTCCCACCCTTTCCAGGTAAAACACCTGAATATGTACAAGGGCTTGAAAGCCTAGAGGAAGGACCGTGGAGCCACACCAGCGACAGCACGCAGGCCAACTTGGTGCCTGCAGGACAGCCAGGGTGGTCCTGGCCCCGGGCGCTCTTCCAGAAGCTTTCCATTGCCGTGCCTGAAATACCCCTCCTGTCCCGGCCCCCACTGCTTTTTTCCTTCCTCACCTCTGTCCGGAGAGAAATTCCAGCGGAAGGTATGGGTGACACATCCTCTTCTTTACAGGCGGCAGCCTGGCAACTCCTGCAGGAAGGCCAGCAGAACCCCACTCACACCGGGCCACCGTCAAAGCTGTGGCCCCTCACTCCCTCCCACCAGCACAGCCCCGAGACTGCTGACGGGGCAGAGAATATGGAGTCAGGCTCAGCTTCAGGGGCTATTGCTACCTGGAGCTCTGTTTATATTGACCTCAACGAGGCACACCTGGGGAGGGCGGGCCGGCAGGGTAAGGCTGCCCAGGTCAGCTAATCCACAACCCTCAGGGAATCACATTGTTGAAAATGGACCCCGCTAAGGCAGAGGAGAAGCCAAGGGAAAAAAGGACACAATGCCATTTGCAGCACCGTAGATGAGTCTAGAAGTAATCACGTGACTTGTAGTAAGTCAGAAAGTGAAAGACACATATCATATCATATCACTTATAAGTGTTACCTAAAAATGGATACCAGGGCAGATATTTCCACGGAGAAGGGCAATCACAGATTCATTAAACAAACTTATCGTTCACCAATGGAAAGGTGTGAGAATTGGTTTCATTACGATATCGGGGTTAACAGACATATACAAACACAGGTGACATATATAATCACCAAAGACCTACAGAATACCAAGAGAGGACTACTCAACGTTCTGTCATAACGTACATGGGAAAAGGATCCCAGGAAGAACAATCATCTGTATATGTGTAAAAGAACCACATCTTCCACACCTACAACAAGCCAAACATTGTAATCAAACTTGCTGTAATAAAAAATAAGAAAATAAATTAAAAACACGAACTAGATGTATTGAGACAAACGTGAGGGGCTTTCTCCTGGCATATTCCATTCTAAACTCCAATCTATAATACCACTTCCACTGAGGCTCTCTTGCTCTAGTAACCAGATTTGGTAAGGGTGAACTGCTGCCACCTTGTGGCCGTTTCACACAACAGCAGCTTTAATCCCAGCGCTAATGGTCAGTTGATATTCAAAATCATTGCAGGCCTGTAAATGACACCTGCCCTGAAAACAAATCCTGGGGTCACATATCGACCAAAAAATTCAAAGGACGTCCATATTTCAAAACGACCGTTTCAAAAGGCATATTTTACGCACATTAGTGTTCTGCTTCTTTTCCTTTCTTTCCTTTTTTGTTAAAAAACACGGCAATGGAAAAAGGCATCCCTCAGAATGGGCGAAAATCGTTGCAGACGAATCAATGGACAGAGGTTTAATCTCCAATATATATAAACAGCTCATGCAGCTTAATATTAAAAAAACAAACAACCCCAAAAAAATGGGCAGAAGATCTAAAGAGACGTTTCTTCAAAGGAGACACAGAGATGGCCAAGACGCACATGAAAAGCTGCTCAACAGCACTAATTATTAGAGAAATGCAAATCAAAACTACAATGAGGTATCACCTCACACCTGTTAGAATCGGCATCATCAGAAAATCTACAAACAAACAATTCTGGGGAGGGTGTGGACAAAAGGAGCCCTCTTCCACTATTGTTGGGAAGGTAAATTGATACAGCCACTATGGAGAACAGTATGGAGTTTCCTTAAAAAAACTAGAAATAGAATTACCATCTGTTCCAGCAATCCCACATCTGGGCATATACCCAGAGAAAACCGTAAATCAAAAAGGCACATTCACCACAATGTTCGTTGCAGCACTATTTACCATAGCCAGGTAATGGAAGCAACGTAAATGCCCACAGACAGATGAATGGATAAAGATGTGGTACATATATGAAATGGAATATTACTCGGCCATAAAAAGGTATGAAACTGGGTCATTTGTAGAGACATCGATGGATCGAGAGACTGTCATACAGATTGAAGTAAGTCAGAAAGAGGAAAACAAGTATTGTATATTAATGCATATATGTGGAACCTAAAAAAATGGTACAGATGAACTGGTTTGCAGGGAAGAAATAGAGACACAGAGGTAGAGAACAAACGTATGGACACCAAGTGTGGGAAGCCATGGGGTGGTGGTGGTGGGATGAGTTGGGAGATTGGGATTGGCCTGTATACGTGTATATGCATAAAATACATAACTAATAATAACCTGCTGTATAAAAACATAAATAAAATTAAATTTCAAAATTTTAAAAAATAAAATTTAAAAATAAAACAGAAAAAATTCTTCCCGTCACACAGATGTATTTATAGGAATGAATTATTTCCAAGCTTATATCTATAAATACATAAAAGAGGAATAAAATCTAACTTGAACGATAAAAGAAAAAAAAACCTGAACCCACGAGTTATAGAGACGAAAACCCTATCAGGGCAATTGCTCCAGCGGTCAACAATTCTGAAATTGGTCAGAGGTGGGGAACCATCTCCCATACAGCCAGCAACCCACCCCCCACGCAAGGAGCGTCGTCATTGCAAAGCTGGGGGACCGTGCCGAGGCATCTGTGAGTAAACGTGAGCTGAGCCCCAGGCCAGCTGCTGCTGAACTGTTCCCACCCTTTCCAGGTAAAACACCTGAATATGTACAAGGGCTTGAAAGCCTAGAGGAAGGACCGTGGAGCCACACCAGCGACAGCACGCAGGCCAACTTGGTGCCTGCAGGACAGCCAGGGTGGTCCTGGCCCCGGGCGCTCTTCCAGAAGCTTTCCATTGCCGTGCCTGAAATACCCCTCCTGTCCCGGCCCCCACTGCTTTTTTCCTTCCTCACCTCTGTCCGGAGAGAAATTCCAGCAGAAGGTAAGGGTGACACATCCTCTTCTTTACAGGCGGCAGCATGGCAACTCCTGCAGAAAGGCCAGCAGAACCCCACTCACACCGGGCCACCCACAAAGCTGTGGCCCCTCACTCCCTCCCACCAGCACAGCCCCGAGACTGCTGACGGGGCAGAGAATATGGAGTCAGGCACAGCTTCAGGGGCTATTGCTGCCTGGAGCGCTGTTTATATTGACCTCAACGAGGCACACCTGGGGAGGGCGGGCCGGCAGGGTAAGGCTGCCCAGGTCAGCTAATCCACAACCCTCAGGGAATCACATTGTTGAAAATGGACCCCGCTAAGGCAGAGGAGAAGCCAAGGGAAAAAAGGACACAATGCCATTTGCAGCACCGTAGATGAGTCTAGAAGTAATCACGTGACTTGTAGTAAGTCAGAAAGTGAAAGACACATATCATATCATATCACTTATAAGTGTTACCTAAAAATGGATACCAGGGCAGATATTTCCACGGAGAAGGGCAATCACAGATTCATTAAACAAACTTATCGTTCACCAATGGAAAGGTGTGAGAATTGGTTTCATTACGATATCGGGGTTAACAGACATATACAAACACAGGTGACATATATAATCACCAAAGACCTACAGAATACCAAGAGAGGACTACTCAACGTTCTGTCATAACGTACATGGGAAAAGGATCCCAGGAAGAACAATCATCTGTATATGTGTAAAAGAACCACATCTTCCACACCTACAACAAGCCAAACATTGTAATCAAACTTGCTGTAATAAAAAATAAGAAAATAAATTAAAAACACGAACAAGATGTAGTGAGACAAACGTGAGGGGCTTTCTCCTGGCACATTCCATTCTAAACTCCAATCTAGAATACCACTTCCACTGAGGCTCTCTTGCTCTAGTAACCAGATTTGGTAAGGGTGAACTGCTGCCACCTTGTGGCCGTTTCACACAACAGCAGCTTTAATCCCAGCGCTAATGGTCAGTTGATATTCAAAATCATTGCAGGCCTGTAAATGACACCTGCCCTGAAAACAAATCCTGGGGTCACATATCGACCAAAAAATTCAAAGGACGTCCATATTTCAAAACGACCGTTTCAAAAGGCATATTTTACGCACATTAGTGTTCTGCTTCTTTTCCTTTCTTTCCTTTTTTGTTAAAAAACACGGCAATGGAAAAAGGCATCCCTCAGAATGGGCGAAAATCGTTGCAGACGAATCAATGGACAGAGGTTTAATCTCCAATATATATAAACAGCTCATGCAGCTTAATATTAAAAAAACAAATAACCCCAAAAAAATGGGCAGAAGATCTAAAGAGACGTTTCTTCAAAGGAGACACAGAGATGGCCAAGACGCACATGAAAAGCTGCTCAACAGCACTAATTATTAGAGAAATGCAAATCAAAACTACAATGAGGTATCACCTCACACCTGTTAGAATCGGCATCATCAGAAAATCTACAAACAACCAATTCTGGGGAGGGTGTGGACAAAAGGAGCCCTCTTCCACTATTGTTGGGAAGGTAAATTGATACAGCCACTATGGAGAACAGTATGGAGTTTCCTTAAAAAAACTAGAAATAGAATTACCATCTGATCCAGCAATCCCACTTCTGGGCATATACCCAGAGAAAACCGTAAATCAAAAAGGCACATTCACCACAATGTTCGTTGCAGCACTATTTACAATAGCCAGGTAATGGAAGCAACGTAAATGCCCACAGACAGATGAATGGATAAAGATGTGGTACATATATGAAATGGAATATTACTCGGCCATAAAAAGGTATGAAACTGGGTCATTTGTAGAGACATCGATGGATCGAGAGACTGTCATACAGATTGAAGTAAGTCAGAAAGAGGAAAACAAGTATTGTATATTAATGCATATATGTGGAACCTAAAAAAATGGTACAGATGAACTGGTTTGCAGGGAAGAAATAGAGACACAGAGGTAGAGAACAAACGTATGGACACCAAGTGTGGGAAGCCATGGGGTGGTGGTGGTGGGATGAGTTGGGAGATTGGGATTGGCCTGTATACGTGTATATGCATAAAATACATAACTAATAATAACCTGCTGTATAAAAACATAAATAAAATTAAATTTCAAAATTTTAAAAAATAAAATTTAAAAATAAAACAGAAAAAATTCTTCCCGTCACACAGATGTATTTATAGGAATGAATTATTTCCAAGCTTATATCTATAAATACATAAAAGAGGAATAAAATCTAACTTGAACGATAAAAGAAAAAAAACCTGAACCCACGAGTTATAGAGACGAAAACCCTATCAGGGCAATTGCTCCAGCGGTCAACAATTCTGAAATTGGTCAGAGGTGGGGAACCATCTCCCATACAGCCAGCAACCCACCCCCCACGCAAGGAGCGTCCTCAGTGCAAAGCTGGGGGACCGTGCCAATGCATCTGTGAGTAAACGTGAGCTGAGCCCCAGGCCAGCTGCTGCTGAACTGTTCCCACCCTTTCCAGGTAAAACACCTGAATATGTACAAGGGCTTGAAAGCCTAGAGGAAGGACCATGGAGCCACACCAGCGACAGCACGCAGGCCAACTTGGTGCCTGCAGGACAGCCAGGGTGGTCCTGGCCCCGGGCGCTCTTCCAGAAGCTTTCCATTGCCGTGCCTGAAATACCCCTACTGTCCCGGCCCCCACTGCTTTTTTCCTTCCTCACCTCTGTCCGGAGAGGAATTCCAGCAGAAGGTAAGGGTGACACATCCTCTTCTTTACAGGCGGCAGCATGGCAACTCCTGCAGAAAGGTCAGCAGAACCCCACTCACACCGGGCCACCCAAAAAGCTGTGGCCCCTCACTCCCTCCCACCAGCACAGCCCCGAGACTGCTGACGGGGCAGAGAATATGGAGTCAGGCACAGCTTCAGGGGCTATTGCTGCCTGGAGCGCTGTTTATATTGACCTCAACGAGGCACACCTGGGGAGGGCGGGCCGGCAGGGTAAGGCTGCCCAGGTCCGCTAATCCACAACCCTCAGGGAATCACATTGTTGAAAATGGACCCCGCTAAGGCAGAGGAGAAGCCAAGGGAAAAAAGGACACAATGCCATTTGCAGCACCGTAGATGAGTCTAGAAGTAATCACGTGACTTGTAGTAAGTCAGAAAGTGAAAGACACATATCATATCATATCACTTATAAGTGTTACCTAAAAATGGATACCAGGGCAGATATTTCCACGGAGAAGGGCAATCACAGATTCATTAAACAAACTTATCGTTCACCAATGGAAAGGTGTGAGAATTGGTTTCATTACGATATCGGGGTTAACAGACATATACAAACACAGGTGACATATATAATCACCAAAGACCTACAGAATACCAAGAGAGGACTACTCAACATTCTGTCATAACGTACATGGGAAAAGGATCCCAGGAAGAACAGTCATCTGTATATGTGTAAAAGAACCACATCTTCCACACCTACAACAAGCCAAACATTGTAATCAAACTTGCTGTAATAAAAAATAAGAAAATAAATTAAAAACACGAACAAGATGTAGTGAGACAAACGTGAGGGGCTTTCTCCTGGCACATTCCATTCTAAACTCCAATCTAGAATACCACTTCCACTGAGGCTCTCTTGCTCTAGTAACCAGATTTGGTAAGGGTGAACTGCTGCCACCTTGTGGCCGTTTCACACAACAGCAGCTTTAATCCCAGCGCTAATGGTCAGTTGATATTCAAAATCATTGCAGGCCTGTAAATGACACCTGCCCTGAAAACAAATCCTGGGGTCACATATCGACCAAAAAATTCAAAGGACGTCCATATTTCAAAACGACCGTTTCAAAAGGCATATTTTACGCACATTAGTGTTCTGCTTCTTTTCCTTTCTTTCCTTTTTTGTTAAAAAACACGGCAATGGAAAAAGGCATCCCTCAGAATGGGCGAAAATCGTTGCAGACGAATCAATGGACAGAGGTTTAATCTCCAATATATATAAACAGCTCATGCAGCTTAATATTAAAAAAACAAATAACCCCAAAAAAATGGGCAGAAGATCTAAAGAGACGTTTCTTCAAAGGAGACACAGAGATGGCCAAGACGCACATGAAAAGCTGCTCAACAGCACTAATTATTAGAGAAATGCAAATCAAAACTACAATGAGGTATCACCTCACACCTGTTAGAATCGGCATCATCAGAAAATCTACAAACAACCAATTCTGGGGAGGGTGTGGACAAAAGGAGCCCTCTTCCACTATTGTTGGGAAGGTAAATTGATACAGCCACTATGGAGAACAGTATGGAGTTTCCTTAAAAAAACTAGAAATAGAATTACCATCTGATCCAGCAATCCCACTTCTGGGCATATACCCAGAGAAAACCGTAAATCAAAAAGGCACATTCACCACAATGTTCGTTGCAGCACTATTTACAATAGCCAGGTAATGGAAGCAACGTAAATGCCCACAGACAGATGAATGGATAAAGATGTGGTACATATATGAAATGGAATATTACTCGGCCATAAAAAGGTATGAAACTGGGTCATTTGTAGAGACATCGATGGATCGAGAGACTGTCATACAGATTGAAGTAAGTCAGAAAGAGGAAAACAAGTATTGTATATTAATGCATATATGTGGAACCTAAAAAAATGGTACAGATGAACTGGTTTGCAGGGAAGAAATAGAGACACAGAGGTAGAGAACAAACGTATGGACACCAAGTGTGGGAAGCCATGGGGTGGTGGTGGTGGGATGAGTTGGGAGATTGGGATTGGCCTGTATACGTGTATATGCATAAAATACATAACTAATAATAACCTGCTGTATAAAAACATAAATAAAATTAAATTTCAAAATTTTAAAAAATAAAATTTAAAAATAAAACAGAAAAAATTCTTCCCGTCACACAGATGTATTTATAGGAATGAATTATTTCCAAGCTTATATCTATAAATACATAAAAGAGGAATAAAATCTAACTTGAACGATAAAAGAAAAAAAAACCTGAACCCACGAGTTATAGAGACGAAAACCCTATCAGGGCAATTGCTCCAGCGGTCAACAATTCTGAAATTGGTCAGAGGTGGGGAACCATCTCCCATACAGCCAGCAACCCACCCCCCACGCAAGGAGCGTCCTCATTGCAAAGCTGGGGGACCGTGCCAATGCATCTGTGAGTAAACGTGAGCTGAGCCCCAGGCCAGCTGCTGCTGAACTGTTCCCACCCTTTCCAGGTAAAACACCTGAATATGTACAAGGGCTTGAAAGCCTAGAGGAAGGACCATGGAGCCACACCAGCGACAGCACGCAGGCCAACTTGGTGCCTGCAGGACAGCCAGGGTGGTCCTGGCCCCGGGCGCTCTTCCAGAAGCTTTCCATTGCCGTGCCTGAAATACCCCTCCTGTCCCGGCCCCCACTGCTTTTTTCCTTCCTCACCTCTGTCCGGAGAGAAATTCCAGCAGAAGGTAAGGGTGACACATCCTCTTCTTTACAGGCGGCAGCCTGGCAACTCCTGCAGAAAGGCCAGCAGAACCCCACTCACACCGGGCCACCCACAAAGCTGTGGCCCCTCACTCCCTCCCACCAGCACAGCCCCGAGACTGCTGACGGGGCAGAGAATATGGAGTCAGGCACAGCTTCAGGGGCTATTGCTGCCTGGAGCTCTGTTTATATTGACCTCAACGAGGCACACCTGGGGAGGGCGGGCCGGCAGGGTAAGGCTGCCCAGGTCAGCTAATCCACAACCCTCAGGGAATCACATTGTTGAAAATGGACCTCGCTAAGGCAGAAGAGAAGCCAAGGGAAAAAAGGACACAATGCCATTTGCAGCACCGTAGATGAGTCTAGAAGTAATCACGTGACTTGTAGTAAGTCAGAAAGTGAAAGACACATATCATATCATATCACTTATAAGTGTTACCTAAAAATGGATACCAGGGCAGATATTTCCACGGAGAAGGGCAATCACAGATTCATTAAACAAACTTATCGTTCACCAATGGAAAGGTGTGAGAATTGGTTTCATTACGATATCGGGGTTAACAGACATATACAAACACAGGTGACATATATAATCACCAAAGACCTACAGAATACCAAGAGAGGACTACTCAACATTCTGTCATAACGTACATGGGAAAAGGATCCCAGGAAGAACAGTCATCTGTATATGTGTAAAAGAACCACATCTTCCACACCTACAACAAGCCAAACATTGTAATCAAACTTGCTGTAATAAAAAATAAGAAAATAAATTAAAAACACGAACAAGATGTAGTGAGACAAACGTGAGGGGCTTTCTCCTGGCACATTCCATTCTAAACTCCAATCTAGAATACCACTTCCACTGAGGCTCTCTTGCTCTAGTAACCAGATTTGGTAAGGGTGAACTGCTGCCACCTTGTGGCCGTTTCACACAACAGCAGCTTTAATCCCAGCGCTAATGGTCAGTTGATATTCAAAATCATTGCAGGCCTGTAAATGACACCTGCCCTGAAAACAAATCCTGGGGTCACATATCGACCAAAAAATTCAAAGGACGTCCATATTTCAAAACGACCGTTTCAAAAGGCATATTTTACGCACATTAGTGTTCGGCTTCTTTTCCTTTCTTTCCTTTTTTGTTAAAAAACACGGGAATGGAAAAAGGCATCCCTCAGAATGGGCGAAAATCGTTGCAGACGAATCAATGGAGAGAGGTTTAATCTCCAATATATATAAACAGCTCATGCAGCTTAATATTAAAAAAACAAACAACCAAAAAAAAAATGGGCAGAAGATCTAAAGAGACGTTTCTTCAAAGGAGACACAGAGATGGCCAAGACGCACATGAAAAGCTGCTCAACAGCACTAATTATTAGAGAAATGCAAATCAAAACTACAATGAGGTATCACCTCACACCTGTTAGAATCGGCATCATCAGGAAATCTACAAACAACCAATTCTGGGGAGGGTGTGGACAAAAGGAGCCCTTTTCCACTATTGGTGGGAATGTAAATTGATACAGTCACTACGGAGAACAGTATGGAGTTTCCTTAAAAAAATTAGAAATAGAATTACCATCTGATCCAGCAATCCCACTTCTGGGCATATACCCAGAGAAAACCGTATTTCAAAAAGGCACATTCACCACAATGTTCGTTGCAACACTATTTACAATAGCCAGGTAATGGAAGCAACCTAAATCCCACAGACAGATGAATGGATAAAGATGTGGTACATATATAAAATGGAATATTACTCGGCCATAAAAAGGAATGAAACTGGGTCATTTGTAGAGACATCGATGGATCGAGAGACTGTCATACAGAATGAAGTAAGTCAGAAAGAGGAAAACAAATATTGTATATTAATGCATATATGTGGAGCCTAAAAATGGTACAGATGAACTGGTTTGCAGGGAAGAAATAGAGACAGAGAGGTAGAGAACAAACGTATGGACACCAAGTGTGGGAAGCCATGGGGTGGTGGTGGTGGGATGAGTTGGGAGTTTGGGATTGACCTGTATACATGTATATGCATAAAATACATAACTAATAATAACGTGCTGTATAAAAAAATAAATAAAATTAAATTTCAAAATTTATAAAAATAAAATTTAAAAATAAAACAGAAAAAAGTTCTTCCCGTCACACAGATGTATTTATAGGAATGAATTATTTCCATGCTTATATCTATAAATACATAAAAGAGGAATAAAATCTAACTTGAACGATAAAAGAAAAAAAAAAGTGAACCCACGAGTTATACAGAGGAAAACCCTATCACGGCACTTGCTCCAGCGGTCAACAATTCTGAAATTGGTCAGAGGTGGGGAACCATCTCCCATACAGCCAGCAACCCACCCCCCACGCAAGGAGCGTCCTCATTGCAAAGCTGGGGGACCGTGCCGAGGCATCTGTGAGTAAACGTGAGCTGAGCCCCAGGCCAGCTGCTGCTGAACTGTTCCCACCCTTTCCAGGTAAAACACCTGAATATGTACAAGGGCTTGAAAGCCTAGAGGAAGGACCGTGGAGCCACACCAGCGACAGCACGCAGGGCAACTTGGTGCCTGCAGGCCAGCCAGGGTGGTCCTGGACCCTGGCGCTCTTCCAGAAGCTTTCCATTGCCCTGCCTGAGATACCGCTCCTGTCCCGGCACCCACTGCTTTTTTCCTTCCTCACCTCTGTCCGGAGAGAAATTCCAACGGAAGGTATGGGTTACACATCCTCTTCTTTACATGCGGCAGCCTGGCAACTCCTGCAGAAAGGCCAGCAGAACCCCACTCACACCGGGCCACCCACAAAGCTGTGGCCCCTCACTCCCTCCCACCAGCACAGCCCCGAGACTGCTGACGGGGCAGAGAATATGGAGTCAGGCTCAGCTTCAGGGGCTATTGCTGCCTGGAGCTCTGTTTATATTGACCTCAACGAGGCACACCTGGGGAGGGCGGGCCGGCAGGGTAAGGCTGCCCAGGTCAGCTAATCCACAACCCTCAGGGAATCACATTGTTGAAAATGGACCCCGCTAAGGCAGAAGAGATGCCAAGGAAAAAAAGGACACAATGCCATTTGCAGCACCGTAGATGAGTCTAGAAGTAATCACGTGACTTGTAGTAAGTCAGAAAGTGAAAGACACATATCATATCATATCACTTATAGGTGTTACCTAAAAATGGATACCAGGGCAGATATTTCCACGGAGAAGGGCAATCACAGATTCATTAAACAAACTTATGGTTCACCAATGGAAAGGTGTGAGGATTGGTTTCATTACGATATCGGGGTTAACAGACATATACAAACACAGGTGACATATATAATCACCAAAGACCTACAGAATACCAAGAGAGGACTACTCAACATTCTGTCATAACGTACATGGGAAAAGGATCCCAGGAAGTACAGTCATCTGTATATGTGTAAAAGAACCACATCTTCCACACCTACAACAAGCCAAACATTGTAATCAAACTTGCTGTAATAAAAAATAAAAAATTAAATTAAAAACACGAACAAGAAGTAGTGAGACAAACGTGAGGGGCTTTCTCCTGGCACATTCCATTCTAAACACCAATCTAGAACACCACTTCCACTGAGGCTCTCTTGCCCTAGTAACCAGATTTGGTAAGGGTGAACTGCTGCCACCTTGTGGCCATTTCACACAACAGCAGCTTTAATCCCAGCGCTAATGGTCAGTTGATATTCAAAATCATTGCAGGCCTGTAAATGACACCTGCCCTGAAAACAAATCCTGGGGTCACATATCGACCAAAAAATTCAAAGGACGTCCATATTTCAAAACGACCGTTTCAAAAGGCATATTTTACGCAATTAGTGTTCGGCTTCTTTTCCTTTCTTTCCTTTTTTGTTAAAAAACACGGGAATGGAAAAAGGCATCCCTCAGAATGGGCGAAAATCGTTGCAGACGTATCAATGGACAGAGGTTTAATCTCCAATATAAAAACAGCTCATGCAGCTTAATATTAAAAAAAAACAAACAACCCAAAAAAAATGGGCAGAAGATCTAAAGAGACGTTTCTTCAAAGGAGACACAGAGATGGCCAAGACGCACATGAAAAGCTGCTCAACAGCACTAATTATTAGAGAAATGAAAATCAAAACTACAATGAGGTATCACCTCACACCTGTTAGAATCGGCATCATCAGAAAATCTACAAACAACCAATTCTGGGGAGGGTGTGGACAAAAGGAGCCCTTTTCCACTATTGGTGGGAATGTAAATTGATACAGTCACTATGGAGAACAGTATGGAGTATCCTGAAAAAAACTAGAAATAGAATTACCAATTGATCCAGCAATCCCACTTCTGGGCATATACCCAGAGAAAACCGTATTTCAAAAAGGCACATTCACCACAATGTTCGTTGCAACACTATTTACAATAGCCAGGTAATGGAAGCAACCTAAATCCCACAGACAGATGAATGGATAAAGATGTGGTACATATATAAAATGGAATATTACTCGGCCATAAAAAGGAATGAAACTGGGTCATTTGTAGAGACATCGATGGATCGAGAGACTGTCATACAGAATGAAGTAAGTCAGAAAGAGGAAAACAAATATTGTATATTAATGCATATATGTGGAGCCTAAAAATGGTACAGATGAACTGGTTTGCAGGGAAGAAATAGAGACAGAGAGGTAGAGAACAAACGTATGGACACCAAGTGTGGGAAGCCATGGGGTGGTGGTGGTGGGATGAGTTGGGAGTTTGGGATTGACCTGTATACATGTATATGCATAAAATACATAACTAATAATAACGTGCTGTATAAAAAAATAAATAAAATTAAATTTCAAAATTTTTAAAAATAAAATTTAAAAATAAAACAGAAAAAAGTTCTTCCCGTCACACAGATGTATTTATAGGAATGAATTATTTCCATGCTTATATCTATAAATACATAAAAGAGGAATAAAATCTAACTTGAACGATAAAAGAAAAAAAAAGTGAACCCACGAGTTATACAGAGGAAAACCCTATCACGGCACTTGCTCCAGCGGTCAACAATTCTGAAATTGGTCAGAGGTGGTTAACCATCTCCCATACAGCCAGCAACCCACCCCCCATGCAAGGAGCGTCCTCATTGCAAAGCTGGGGGACCGTGCCTAGGCACCTGTGAGTAAACGTGAGCTGAGCCCCAGGCCAGCTGCTGCTGAACTGTCCCCACCCTTTCCAGGTAAAACACCTGAATATGTACAAGGGCTTGAAAGCCTAGAGGAAGGACCGTGGAGCCACACCAGCGACAGCACGCAGGCCAACTTGGTGCCTGCAGGCCAGCCAGGGTGGTCCTGGACCCTGGCGCTCTTCCAGAAGCTTTCCATTGCCCTGCCTGAGATACCGCTCCTGTCCCGGCACCCACTGCTTTTTTCCTTCCTCACCTCTGTCCGGAGAGAAATTCCAACGGAAGGTATGGGTTACACATCCTCTTCTTTACAGGCGGCAGCCTGGCAACTCCTGCAGAAAGGCCAGCAGAACCCCACTCACACTGGGCCACCCACAAAGCTGTGGCCCCTCACTCCCTCCCACCAGCACAGCCCCGAGACTGCTGACGGGGCAGAGAATATGGAGTCAGGCTCAGCTTCAGGGGCTATTGCTGCCTGGAGCTCTGTTTATATTGACCTCAACGAGGCACACCTGGGGAGGGCGGGCCGGCAGGGTAAGGCTGCCCAGGTCAGCTAATCCACAACCCTCAGGGAATCACATTGTTGAAAATGGACCCCGCTAAGGCAGAAGAGATGCCAAGGAAAAAAAGGACACAATGCCATTTGCAGCACCGTAGATGAGTCTAGAAGTAATCACGTGACTTGTAGTAAGTCAGAAAGTGAAAGACACATATCATATCATATCACTTATAAGTGTTACCTAAAAATGGATACCAGGGCAGATATTTCCACGGAGAAGGGCAATCACAGATTCATTAAACAAACTTATCGTTCACCAATGGAAAGGTGTGAGAATTGGTTTCATTACGATATCGGGGTTAACAGACATATACAAACACAGGTGACATATATAATCACCAAAGACCTACAGAATACCAAGAGAGGACTACTCAACATTCTGTCATAACGTACATGGGAAAAGGATCCCAGGAAGAACAGTCATCTGTATATGTGTAAAACAACCACATCTTCCACACCTACAACAAGCCAAACATTGTAATCAAACTTGCTGTAATAAAAAATAAGAAAATAAATTAAAAACACGAACAAGATGTAGTGAGACAAACGTGAGGGGCTTTCTCCTGGCACATTCCATTCTAAACTCCAATCTAGAATACCACTTCCACTGAGGCTCTCTTGCTCTAGTAACCAGATTTGGTAAGGGTGAACTGCTGCCACCTTGTGGCCGTTTCACACAACAGCAGCTTTAATCCCAGCGCTAATGGTCAGTTGATATTCAAAATCATTGCAGGCCTGTAAATGACACCTGCCCTGAAAACAAATCCTGGGGTCACATATCGACCAAAAAATTCAAAGGACGTCCATATTTCAAAACGACCGTTTCAAAAGGCATATTTTACGCACATTAGTGTTCTGCTTCTTTTCCTTTCTTTCCTTTTTTGTTAAAAAACACGGCAATGGAAAAAGGCATCCCTCAGAATGGGCGAAAATCGTTGCAGACGAATCAATGGACAGAGGTTTAATCTCCAATATATATAAACAGCTCATGCAGCTTAATATTAAAAAAACAAATAACCCCAAAAAAATGGGCAGAAGATCTAAAGAGACGTTTCTTCAAAGGAGACACAGAGATGGCCAAGACGCACATGAAAAGCTGCTCAACAGCACTAATTATTAGAGAAATGCAAATCAAAACTACAATGAGGTATCACCTCACACCTGTTAGAATCGGCATCATCAGAAAATCTACAAACAACCAATTCTGGGGAGGGTGTGGACAAAAGGAGCCCTCTTCCACTATTGTTGGGAAGGTAAATTGATACAGCCACTATGGAGAACAGTATGGAGTTTCCTTAAAAAAACTAGAAATAGAATTACCATCTGATCCAGCAATCCCACTTCTGGGCATATACCCAGAGAAAACCGTAAATCAAAAAGGCACATTCACCACAATGTTCGTTGCAGCACTATTTACAATAGCCAGGTAATGGAAGCAACGTAAATGCCCACAGACAGATGAATGGATAAAGATGTGGTACATATATGAAATGGAATATTACTCGGCCATAAAAAGGTATGAAACTGGGTCATTTGTAGAGACATCGATGGATCGAGAGACTGTCATACAGATTGAAGTAAGTCAGAAAGAGGAAAACAAGTATTGTATATTAATGCATATATGTGGAACCTAAAAAAATGGTACAGATGAACTGGTTTGCAGGGAAGAAATAGAGACACAGAGGTAGAGAACAAACGTATGGACACCAAGTGTGGGAAGCCATGGGGTGGTGGTGGTGGGATGAGTTGGGAGATTGGGATTGGCCTGTATACGTGTATATGCATAAAATACATAACTAATAATAACCTGCTGTATAAAAACATAAATAAAATTAAATTTCAAAATTTTAAAAAATAAAATTTAAAAATAAAACAGAAAAAATTCTTCCCGTCACACAGATGTATTTATAGGAATGAATTATTTCCAAGCTTATATCTATAAATACATAAAAGAGGAATAAAATCTAACTTGAACGATAAAAGAAAAAAAAACCTGAACCCACGAGTTATAGAGACGAAAACCCTATCAGGGCAATTGCTCCAGCGGTCAACAATTCTGAAATTGGTCAGAGGTGGGGAACCATCTCCCATACAGCCAGCAACCCACCCCCCACGCAAGGAGCGTCCTCATTGCAAAGCTGGGGGACCGTGCCAATGCATCTGTGAGTAAACGTGAGCTGAGCCCCAGGCCAGCTGCTGCTGAACTGTTCCCACCCTTTCCAGGTAAAACACCTGAATATGTACAAGGGCTTGAAAGCCTAGAGGAAGGACCATGGAGCCACACCAGCGACAGCACGCAGGCCAACTTGGTGCCTGCAGGACAGCCAGGGTGGTCCTGGCCCCGGGCGCTCTTCCAGAAGCTTTCCATTGCCGTGCCTGAAATACCCCTCCTGTCCCGGCCCCCACTGCTTTTTTCCTTCCTCACCTCTGTCCGGAGAGAAATTCCAGCAGAAGGTAAGGGTGACACATCCTCTTCTTTACAGGCGGCAGCCTGGCAACTCCTGCAGAAAGGCCAGCAGAACCCCACTCACACTGGGCCACCCACAAAGCTGTGGCCCCTCACTCCCTCCCACCAGCACAGCCCCGAGACTGCTGACGGGGCAGAGAATATGGAGTCAGGCACAGCTTCAGGGGCTATTGCTGCCTGGAGCTCTGTTTATATTGACCTCAACGAGGCACACCTGGGGAGGGCGGGCCGGCAGGGTAAGGCTGCCCAGGTCAGCTAATCCACAACCCTCAGGGAATCACATTGTTGAAAATGGACCTCGCTAAGGCAGAAGAGAAGCCAAGGGAAAAAAGGACACAATGCCATTTGCAGCACCGTAGATGAGTCTAGAAGTAATCACGTGACTTGTAGTAAGTCAGAAAGTGAAAGACACATATCATATCATATCACTTATAAGTGTTACCTAAAAATGGATACCAGGGCAGATATTTCCACGGAGAAGGGCAATCACAGATTCATTAAACAAACTTATCGTTCACCAATGGAAAGGTGTGAGAATTGGTTTCATTACGATATCGGGGTTAACAGACATATACAAACACAGGTGACATATATAATCACCAAAGACCTACAGAATACCAAGAGAGGACTACTCAACATTCTGTCATAACGTACATGGGAAAAGGATCCCAGGAAGAACAGTCATCTGTATATGTGTAAAAGAACCACATCTTCCACACCTACAACAAGCCAAACATTGTAATCAAACTTGCTGTAATAAAAAATAAGAAAATAAATTAAAAACACGAACAAGATGTAGTGAGACAAACGTGAGGGGCTTTCTCCTGGCACATTCCATTCTAAACTCCAATCTAGAATACCACTTCCACTGAGGCTCTCTTGCTCTAGTAACCAGATTTGGTAAGGGTGAACTGCTGCCACCTTGTGGCCGTTTCACACAACAGCAGCTTTAATCCCAGCGCTAATGGTCAGTTGATATTCAAAATCATTGCAGGCCTGTAAATGACACCTGCCCTGAAAACAAATCCTGGGGTCACATATCGACCAAAAAATTCAAAGGACGTCCATATTTCAAAACGACCGTTTCAAAAGGCATATTTTACGCACATTAGTGTTCGGCTTCTTTTCCTTTCTTTCCTTTTTTGTTAAAAAACACGGGAATGGAAAAAGGCATCCCTCAGAATGGGCGAAAATCGTTGCAGACGAATCAATGGAGAGAGGTTTAATCTCCAATATATATAAACAGCTCATGCAGCTTAATATTAAAAAAACAAACAACCAAAAAAAAAATGGGCAGAAGATCTAAAGAGACGTTTCTTCAAAGGAGACACAGAGATGGCCAAGACGCACATGAAAAGCTGCTCAACAGCACTAATTATTAGAGAAATGCAAATCAAAACTACAATGAGGTATCACCTCACACCTGTTAGAATCGGCATCATCAGGAAATCTACAAACAACCAATTCTGGGGAGGGTGTGGACAAAAGGAGCCCTTTTCCACTATTGGTGGGAATGTAAATTGATACAGTCACTACGGAGAACAGTATGGAGTTTCCTTAAAAAAATTAGAAATAGAATTACCATCTGATCCAGCAATCCCACTTCTGGGCATATACCCAGAGAAAACCGTATTTCAAAAAGGCACATTCACCACAATGTTCGTTGCAACACTATTTACAATAGCCAGGTAATGGAAGCAACCTAAATCCCACAGACAGATGAATGGATAAAGATGTGGTACATATATAAAATGGAATATTACTCGGCCATAAAAAGGAATGAAACTGGGTCATTTGTAGAGACATCGATGGATCGAGAGACTGTCATACAGAATGAAGTAAGTCAGAAAGAGGAAAACAAATATTGTATATTAATGCATATATGTGGAGCCTAAAAATGGTACAGATGAACTGGTTTGCAGGGAAGAAATAGAGACAGAGAGGTAGAGAACAAACGTATGGACACCAAGTGTGGGAAGCCATGGGGTGGTGGTGGTGGGATGAGTTGGGAGTTTGGGATTGACCTGTATACATGTATATGCATAAAATACATAACTAATAATAACGTGCTGTATAAAAAAATAAATAAAATTAAATTTCAAAATTTATAAAAATAAAATTTAAAAATAAAACAGAAAAAAGTTCTTCCCGTCACACAGATGTATTTATAGGAATGAATTATTTCCATGCTTATATCTATAAATACATAAAAGAGGAATAAAATCTAACTTGAACGATAAAAGAAAAAAAAAAAGTGAACCCACGAGTTATACAGAGGAAAACCCTATCACGGCACTTGCTCCAGCGGTCAACAATTCTGAAATTGGTCAGAGGTGGGGAACCATCTCCCATACAGCCAGCAACCCACCCCCCACGCAAGGAGCGTCCTCATTGCAAAGCTGGGGGACCGTGCCGAGGCATCTGTGAGTAAACGTGAGCTGAGCCCCAGGCCAGCTGCTGCTGAACTGTCCCCACCCTTTCCAGGTAAAACACCTGAATATGTACAAGGGCTTGAAAGCCTAGAGGAAGGACCGTGGAGCCACACCAGCGACAGCACGCAGGGCAACTTGGTGCCTGCAGGCCAGCCAGGGTGGTCCTGGACCCTGGCGCTCTTCCAGAAGCTTTCCATTGCCCTGCCTGAGATACCGCTCCTGTCCCGGCACCCACTGCTTTTTTCCTTCCTCACCTCTGTCCGGAGAGAAATTCCAACGGAAGGTATGGGTTACACATCCTCTTCTTTACATGCGGCAGCCTGGCAACTCCTGCAGAAAGGCCAGCAGAACCCCACTCACACCGGGCCACCCACAAAGCTGTGGCCCCTCACTCCCTCCCACCAGCACAGCCCCGAGACTGCTGACGGGGCAGAGAATATGGAGTCAGGCTCAGCTTCAGGGGCTATTGCTGCCTGGAGCTCTGTTTATATTGACCTCAACGAGGCACACCTGGGGAGGGCGGGCCGGCAGGGTAAGGCTGCCCAGGTCAGCTAATCCACAACCCTCAGGGAATCACATTGTTGAAAATGGACCCCGCTAAGGCAGAAGAGATGCCAAGGAAAAAAAGGACACAATGCCATTTGCAGCACCGTAGATGAGTCTAGAAGTAATCACGTGACTTGTAGTAAGTCAGAAAGTGAAAGACACATATCATATCATATCACTTATAGGTGTTACCTAAAAATGGATACCAGGGCAGATATTTCCACGGAGAAGGGCAATCACAGATTCATTAAACAAACTTATGGTTCACCAATGGAAAGGTGTGAGGATTGGTTTCATTACGATATCGGGGTTAACAGACATATACAAACACAGGTGACATATATAATCACCAAAGACCTACAGAATACCAAGAGAGGACGACTCAACATTTTGTCATAACGTACATGGGAAAAGGATCCCAGGAAGAACAGTCATCTGTATATGTGTAAAAGAACCACATCTTCCACACCTACAACAAGCCAAACATTGTAATCAAACTTGCTGTAATAAAAAATAAAAAATTAAATTAAAAACACGAACAAGAAGTAGTGAGACAAACGTGAGGGGCTTTCTCCTGGCACATTCCATTCTAAACACCAATCTAGAACACCACTTCCACTGAGGCTCTCTTGCCCTAGTAACCAGATTTGGTAAGGGTGAACTGCTGCCACCTTGTGGCCATTTCACACAACAGCAGCTTTAATCCCAGCGCTAATGGTCAGTTGATATTCAAAATCATTGCAGGCCTGTAAATGACACCTGCCCTGAAAACAAATCCTGGGGTCACATATCGACCAAAAAATTCAAAGGACGTCCATATTTCAAAACGACCGTTTCAAAAGGCATATTTTACGCACATTAGTGTTCGGCTTCTTTTCCTTTCTTTCCTTTTTTGTTAAAAAACACGGGAATGGAAAAAGGCATCCCTCAGAATGGGCGAAAATCGTTGCAGACGTATCAATGGACAGAGGTTTAATCTCCAATATAAAAACAGCTCATGCAGCTTAATATTAAAAAAAAACAAACAACCCAAAAAAAATGGGCAGAAGATCTAAAGAGACGTTTCTTCAAAGGAGACACAGAGATGGCCAAGACGCACATGAAAAGCTGCTCAACAGCACTAATTATTAGAGAAATGAAAATCAAAACTACAATGAGGTATCACCTCACACCTGTTAGAATCGGCATCATCAGAAAATCTACAAACAACCAATTCTGGGGAGGTTGTGGACAAAAGGAGCCCTTTTCCACTATTGGTGGGAATGTAAATTGATACAGTCACTATGGAGAACAGTATGGAGTATCCTGAAAATAACTAGAAATAGAATTACCAATTGATCCAGCAATCCCACTTCTGGGCATATACCCAGAGAAAACCGTATTTCAAAAAGGCACATTCACCACAATGTTCGTTGCAACACTATTTACAATAGCCAGGTAATGGAAGCAACCTAAATCCCACAGACAGATGAATGGATAAAGATGTGGTACATATATAAAATGGAATATTACTCGGCCATAAAAAGGAATGAAACTGGGTCATTTGTAGAGACATCGATGGATCGAGAGACTGTCATACAGAATGAAGTAAGTCAGAAAGAGGAAAACAAATATTGTATATTAATGCATATATGTGGAGCCTAAAAATGGTACAGATGAACTGGTTTGCAGGGAAGAAATAGAGACAGAGAGGTAGAGAACAAACGTATGGACACCAAGTGTGGGAAGCCATGGGGTGGTGGTGGTGGGATGAGTTGGGAGTTTGGGATTGACCTGTATACATGTATATGCATAAAATACATAACTAATAATAACGTGCTGTATAAAAAAATAAATAAAATTAAATTTCAAAATTTTTAAAAATAAAATTTAAAAATAAAACAGAAAAAAGTTCTTCCCGTCACACAGATGTATTTATAGGAATGAATTATTTCCATGCTTATATCTATAAATACATAAAAGAGGAATAAAATCTAACTTGAACGATAAAAGAAAAAAAAAGTGAACCCACGAGTTATACAGAGGAAAACCCTATCACGGAACTTGCTCCAGCGGTCAACAATTCTGAAATTGGTCAGAGGTGGTTAACCATCTCCCATACAGCCAGCAACCCACCCCCCATGCAAGGAGCGTCCTCATTGCAAAGCTGGGGGACCGTGCCTAGGCACCTGTGAGTAAACGTGAGCTGAGCCCCAGGCCAGCTGCTGCTGAACTGTCCCCACCCTTTCCAGGTAAAACACCTGAATATGTACAAGGGCTTGAAAGCCTAGAGGAAGGACCGTGGAGCCACACCAGCGACAGCACGCAGGCCAACTTGGTGCCTGCAGGCCAGCCAGGGTGGTCCTGGACCCTGGCGCTCTTCCAGAAGCTTTCCATTGCCCTGCCTGAGATACCGCTCCTGTCCCGGCACCCACTGCTTTTTTCCTTCCTCACCTCTGTCCGGAGAGAAATTCCAACGGAAGGTATGGGTTACACATCCTCTTCTTTACAGGCGGCAGCCTGGCAACTCCTGCAGAAAGGCCAGCAGAACCCCACTCACACTGGGCCACCCACAAAGCTGTGGCCCCTCACTCCCTCCCACCAGCACAGCCCCGAGACTGCTGACGGGGCAGAGAATATGGAGTCAGGCTCAGCTTCAGGGGCTATTGCTGCCTGGAGCTCTGTTTATATTGACCTCAACGAGGCACACCTGGGGAGGGCGGGCCGGCAGGGTAAGGCTGCCCAGGTCAGCTAATCCACAACCCTCAGGGAATCACATTGTTGAAAATGGACCCCGCTAAGGCAGAAGAGATGCCAAGGAAAAAAAGGACACAATGCCATTTGCAGCACCGTAGATGAGTCTAGAAGTAATCACGTGACTTGTAGTAAGTCAGAAAGTGAAAGACACATATCATATCATATCACTTATAGGTGTTACCTAAAAATGGATACCAGGGCAGATATTTCCACGGAGAAGGGCAATCACAGATTCATTAAACAAACTTATGGTTCACCAATGGAAATGTGTGAGGATTGGTTTCATTACGATATCGGGGTTAACAGACATATACAAACACAGGTGACATATATAATCACCAAAGACCTACAGAATACCAAGAGAGGACTACACAACATTCTGTCATAACGTACATGGGAAAAGGATCCCAGGAAGAACAGTCATCTGTATATGTGTAAAAGAACCACATCTTCCACACCTACAACAAGCCAAACATTGTAATCAAACTTGCTGTAATAAAAAATAAAAAATTAAATTAAAAACACGAACAAGAAGTAGTGAGACAAACGTGAGGGGCTTTCTCCTGGCACATTCCATTCTAAACACCAATCTAGAACACCACTTCCACTGAGGCTCTCTTGCCCTAGTAACCAGATTTGGTAAGGGTGAACTGCTGCCACCTTGTGGCCATTTCACACAACAGCAGCTTTAATCCCAGCGCTAATGGTCAGTTGATATTCAAAATCATTGCAGGCCTGTAAATGACACCTGCCCTGAAAACAAATCCTGGGGTCACATATCGACCAAAAAATTCAAAGGACGTCCATATTTCAAAACGACCGTTTCAAAAGGCATATTTTACGCACATTAGTGTTCGGCTTCTTTTCCTTTCTTTCCTTTTTTGTTAAAAAACACGGGAATGGAAAAAGGCATCCCTCAGAATGGGCGAAAATCGTTGCAGACGTATCAATGGACAGAGGTTTAATCTCCAATATATAAACAGCTCATGCAGCTTAATATTAAAAAAAAACAAACAACCCAAAAAATACGGGCAGAAGATCTAAAGAGACGTTTCTTCAAAGGAGACACAGAGATGGCCAAGACGCACATGAAAAGCTGCTCAACAGCACTAATTATTAGAGAAATGAAAATCAAAACTACAATGAGGTATCACCTCACACCTGTTAGAATCGGCATCATCAGAAAATCTACAAACAACCAATTCTGGGGAGGGTGTGGACAAAAGGAGCCCTTTTCCACTATTGGTGGGAATGTAAATTGATACAGTCACTATGGAGAACAGTATGGAGTATCCTGAAAAAAACTAGAAATAGAATTACCAATTGATCCAGCAATCCCACTTCTGGGCATATACCCAGAGAAAACCGTATTTCAAAAAGTCACATTCACCACAATGTTCGTTGCAACACTATTTACAATAGCCAGGTAATGGAAGCAACCTAAATCCCACAGACAGATGAATGGATAAAGATGTGGTACATATATAAAATGGAATATTACTCGGCCATAAAAAGGAATGAAACTGGGTCATTTGTAGAGACATCGATGGATCGAGAGACTGTCATACAGAATGAAGTAAGTCAGAAAGAGGAAAACAAATATTGTATATTAATGCATATATGTGGAGCCTAAAAATGGTACAGATGAACTGGTTTGCAGGGAAGAAATAGAGACAGAGAGGTAGAGAACAAACGTATGGACACCAAGTGTGGGAAGCCATGGGGTGGTGGTGGTGGGATGAGTTGGGAGTTTGGGATTGACCTGTATACATGTATATGCATAAAATACATAACTAATAATAACGTGCTGTATAAAAAAAATAAATAAAATTAAATTTCAAAATTTTAAAAAATAAAATTTAAAAATAAAACAGAAAAAAGTTCTTCCCGTCACACAGATGTATTTATAGGAATGAATTATTTCCATGCTTATATCTATAAATACATAAAAGAGGAATAAAATCTAACTTGAACGATAAAAGAAAAAAAAAGTGAACCCACGAGTTATACAGAGGAAAACCCTATCACGGCACTTGCTCCAGCGGTCAACAATTCTGAAATTGGTCAGAGGTGGGGAACCATCTCCCATACAGCCAGCAACCCACCCCCCACGCAAGGAGCGTCCTCATTGCAAAGCTGGGGGACCGTGCCGTGGCATCTGTGAGTAAACGTGAGCTGAGCCCCAGGCCAGCTGCTGCTGAACTGTCCCCACCCTTTCCAGGTAAAACACCTGAATATGTACAAGGGCTTGAAAGCCTAGAGGAAGGACCGTGGAGCCACACCAGCGACAGCACGCAGGCCAACTTGGTGCCTGCAGGCCAGCCAGGGTGGTCCTGGACCCTGGCGCTCTTCCAGAAGCTTTCCTTTGCCCTGCCTGAGATACCGCTCCTGTCCCGGCACCCACTGCTTTTTTCCTTCCTCACCTCTGTCCGGAGAGAAATTCCAACGGAAGGTATGGGTTACACATCCTCTTCTTTACAGGCGGCAGCCTGGCAACTCCTGCAGAAAGGCCAGCAGAACCCCACTCACACTGGGCCACCCACAAAGCTGTGGCCCCTCACTCCCTCCCACCAGCACAGCCCCGAGACTGCTGACGGGGCAGAGAATATGGAGTCAGGCTCAGCTTCAGGGGCTATTGCTGCCTGGAGCGCTGTTTATATTGACCTCAACGAGGCACACCTGGGGAGGGCGGGCCGGCAGGGTAAGGCTGCCCAGGTCAGCTAATCCACAACCCTCAGGGAATCACATTGTTGAAAATGGACCCCACTAAGGCAGAAGAGAGGCCAAGGAAAAAAAGGACACAATGCCATTTGCAGCACCGTAGATGAGTCTAGAAGTAATCACGTGACTTGTAGTAAGTCAGAAAGTGAAAGACACATATCATATCATATCACTTATAGGTGTTACCTAAAAATGGATACCAGGGCAGATATTTCCACGGAGAAGGGCAATCACAGATTCATTAAACAAACTTTTGGTTCACCAATGGAAATGTGTGAGGATTGGTTTCATTACGATATCGGGGTTAACAGACATATACAAACACAGGTGACATATATAATCACCAAAGACCTACAGAATACCAAGAGAGGACTACTCAACATTCTGTCATAACGTACATGGGAAAAGGATCCCAGGAAGTACAGTCATCTGTATATGTGTAAAAGAACCACATCTTCCACACCTACAACAAGCCAAACATTGTAATCAAACTTGCTGTAATAAAAAATAAAAAAATAAATTAAAAACACGAACAAGAAGTAGTGAGACAAACGTGAGGGGCTTTCTCCTGGCACATTCCATTCTAAACACCAAACTAGAACACCACTTCCACTGAGGCTCTCTTGCCCTAGTAACCAGATTTGGTAAGGGTGAACTGCTGCCACCTTGTGGCCGTTTCACACAACAGCAGCTTTAATCCCAGCGCTAATGGTCAGTTGATATTCAAAATCATTGCAGGCCTGTAAATGACACCTGCCCTGAAAACAAATCCTGGGGTCACATATCGACCAAAAAATTCAAAGGACGTCCATATTTCAAAACGACCGTTTCAAAAGGCATATTTTACGCACATTAGTGTTCGGCTTCTTTTCCTTTCTTTCCTTTTTTGTTAAAAAACACGGGAATGGAAAAAGGCATCCCTCAGAATGGGCGAACATCATTGCAGACGAATCAATGGACCGAGGTTTAATCTCCAATATATATAAACAGCTCATGCAGCTTAATATTAAAAAAACAAACAACCCCCCAAAAAATGGGCAGAAGATCTAAAGAGACGTTTCTTCAAAGGAGACACAGAGATGGCCAAGACGCACATGAAAAGCTGCTCAACAGCACTAATTATTAGAGAAATGCAAATCAAAACTACAATGAGGTATCACCTCACACCTGTTAGAATCGGCATCATCAGGAAATCTACAAACAACCAATTCTGGGGAGGGTGTGGACAAAAGGAGCCCTCTTACACTATTGGTGGGAATGTAAATTGATACAGTCACTATGGAGAACAGTATGGAGTTTCCTTAAAAAAATTAGAAATAGAATTACCATCTGATCCAGCAATCCCACTTCTGGGCATATACCCAGAGAAAACCGTATTTCAAAAAGGCACATTCACCACAATGTTCGTTGCAGCACTATTTACAATAGCCAGGTAATGGAAGCAACCTAAATGCCCACAGACAGATGAATTGATAAAGATGTGGTACATATATAAAATGGAATATTACTCGGCCATAAAAAGGAATGAAACTGGGTCATTTGTAGAGACATCGATGGATCGAGAGACTGTCATACAGAATGAAGTAAGTCAGAAAGAGGAAAACAAATATTGTATATTAATGCATATATGTGGAGCCTAAAAATGGTACAGATGAACTGGTTTGCAGGGAAGAAATAGAGACACAGAGGTAGAGAACAAACGTATGGACACCAAGTGTGGGAAGCCATGGGGTGGTGGTGGTGGGATGAGTTGGGAGTTTGGGATTGACCTGTATACATGTATATGCATAAAATACATAACTAATAATAACGTGCTGTATAAAAAAAATAAATAAAATTAAATTTCAAACTTTTAAAAAATAAAATTTAAAAATAAAACAGAAAAAAGTTCTTCCCGTCACACAGATGTATTTATAGGAATGAATTATTTCCATGCTTATATCTATAAATACATAAAAGAGGAATAAAATCTAACTTGAACGATAAAAGAAAAAAAAAGTTAACCCACGAGTTATACAGAGGAAAACACTATCACGGCACTTGCTCCAGCGGTCAACAATTCTGAAATTGGTCAGAGGTGGTTAACCATCTCCCATACAGCCAGCAACCCACCCCCCATGCAAGGAGCGTCCTCATTGCAAAGCTGGGGGACCTTGCCTAGGCACCTGTGAATAAACGTGAGCTGAGCCCCAGGCCAGCTGCTGCTGAACTGTCCCCACCCTTTCCAGGTAAAACACCTGAATATGTACAAGGGCTTGAAAGCCTAGAGGAAGGACCGTGGAGCCACACCAGCGACAGCACGCAGGGCAACTTGGTGCCTGCAGGCCAGCCAGGGTGGTCCTGGACCCTGGCGCTCTTCCAGAAGCTTTCCATTGCCCTGCCTGAGATACCGCTCCTGTCCCGGCACCCACTGCTTTTTCCTTCCTCACCTCTTTCCGGAGAGAAATTCCAACGGAAGCTATGGGTTACACATCCTCTTCTTTACATGCGGCAGCCTGGCAACTGCTGCAGAAAGGCCAGCAGAACCTCACTCACACTGGGCCACCCGCAAAGCTGTGGCCCCTCACTCCCTCCCACCAGCACAGCCCCGAGACTGCTGACGGGGCAGAGAATATGGAGTCAGGCTCAGCTTCAGGGGCTATTGCTGCCTGGAGCTCTGTTTATATTGACCTCAACGAGGCACACCTGGGGAGGGCGGGCCGGCAGGGTAAGGCTGCCCAGGTCAGCTAATCCACAACCCTCAGGGAATCACATTGTTGAAAATGGACCCCGCTAAGGCAGAAGAGATGCCAAGGAAAAAAAGGACACAATGCCATTTGCAGCACCGTAGATGAGTCTAGAAGTAATCACGTGACTTGTAGTAAGTCAGAAAGTGAAAGACACATATCATATCATATCACTTATAGGTGTTACCTAAAAATGGATACCAGGGCAGATATTTCCACAGAGAAGGGCAATCACAGATTCATTAAACAAACTTATGGTTCACCAATGGAAATGTGTGAGGATTGGTTTCATTACGATATCGGGGTTAACAGACATATACAAACACAGGTGACATATATAATCACCAAAGACCTACGGTATACCAAGAGAGGACTACTCAACATTCTGTCATAACGTACATGGGAAAAGGATTCCAGGAAGTACAGTCATCTGTATATGTGTAAAAGAACCACATCTTCCACACCTACAACAAGCCAAACATTGTAATCAAACTTGCTGTAATAAAAAATAAAAAATTAAATTAAAAACACGAACAAGAAGTAGTGAGACAAACGTGAGGGGCTTTCTCCTGGCACATTCCATTCTAAACACCAATCTAGAACACCACTTCCACTGAGGCTCTCTTGCCCTAGTAACCAGATTTGGTAAGGGTGAACTGCTGCCACCTTGTGGCCGTTTCACACAACAGCAGCTTTAATCCCAGCGCTAATGGTCAGTTGATATTCAAAATCATTGCAGGCCTGTAAATGACACCTGCCCTGAAAACAAATCCTGGGGTCACATATCGACCAAAAAATTCAAAGGACGTCCATATTTCAAAACGACCGTTTCAAAAGGCATATTTTACGCACATTAGTGTTCTGCTTCTTTTCCTTTCTTTCCTTTTTTGTTAAAAAACACGGGAATGGAAAAAGGCATCCCTCAGAATGGGCGAAAATCGTTGCAGACGAATCAATGGAGAGAGGTTTAATCTCCAATATATATAAACAGCTCATGCAGCTTAATATTAAAAAAACAAACAACCAAAAAAAAAATGGGCAGAAGATCTAAAGAGACGTTTCTTCAAAGGAGACACAGAGATGGCCAAGACGCACATGAAAAGCTGCTCAACAGCACTAATTATTAGAGAAATGCAAATCAAAACTACAATGAGGTATCACCTCACACCTGTTAGAATCGGCATCATCAGGAAATCTACAAACAACCAATTCTGGGGAGGGTGTGGACAAAAGGAGCCCTTTTCCACTATTGGTGGGAATGTAAATTGATACAGTCACTACGGAGAACAGTATGGAGTTTCCTTAAAAAAATTAGAAATAGAATTACCATCTGATCCAGCAATCCCACTTCTGGGCATATACCCAGAGAAAACCGTATTTCAAAAAGGCACATTCACCACAATGTTCATTGCAGCACTATTTACAATAGCCAGGTAATGGAAGCAACCTAAATGCCCACAGACAGATGAATGGATAAAGATGTGGTACATATATAAAATGGAATATTACTCGGCCATAAAAAGGAATGAAACTGGGTCATTTGTAGAGACATCGATGGATCGAGAGACTGTCATACAGAATGAAGTAAGTCAGAAAGAGGAAAACAAATATTGTATATTAATGCATATATGTGGAGCCTAAAAATGGTACAGATGAACTGGTTTGCAGGGAAGAAATAGAGACACAGAGGTAGAGAACAAACGTATGGACACCAAGTGTGGGAAGCCATTGGGTGGTGGTGGTGGGATGAGTTGGGAGTTTGGGATTGACCTGTATACATGTATATGCATAAAATACATAACTAATAATAACGTGCTGTATAAAAAAATAAATAAAATTAAATTTCAAAATTTTAAAAAATAAAATTTAAGAATAAAACAGAAAGAAGTTCTTCCCGTCACACAGATGTATTTATAGGAATGAATTATTTCCATGCTTATATTTATAAATACATATAAGAGGAATAAAATCTAACTTGAACGATAAAAGAAAAAAAAAGTGAACCCACGAGTTATACAGAGGAAAACACTATCACGGCACTTGCTCCAGCGGTCAACAATTCTGAAATTGGTCAGAGGTGGGCAACCATCTCCCATACAGCCAGCAACCCACCCCCCACGCAAGGAGCGTCCTCATTGCAAAGCTGGGGGACAGTGCCGAGGCATCTGTGAGTAAACGTGAGCTGAGCCCCAGGCCAGCTGCTGCTGAACTGTCCCCACCCTTTCCAGGTAAAACACCTGAATATGTACAAGGGCTTGAAAGCCTAGAGGAAGGACCGTGGAGCCACACCAGCGACAGCACGCAGGCCAACTTGGTGCCTGCAGGCCAGCCAGGGTGGTCCTGGACCCTGGCGATCTTCCAGAAGCTTTCCATTGCCCTGCCTGAGATACCCCTCCTTTCCGGGCCCCCACTGCTTTTTTCCTTCCTCACCTCTGTCCGGAGAGAAATTCCAGCGGAAGGTATGGGTGACACATCCTCTTCTTTACAGGCGGCAGCCTGGCAACTCCTGCAGAAAGGCCAGCAGAACCCCACTCACACCGGGCCACCCACAAAGCTGTGGCCCCTCACTCCCTCCCACCAGCACAGCCCCGAGACTGCTGACGGGGCAGAGAATATGGAGTCAGGCACAGCTTCAGGGGCTATTGCTGCCTGGAGCTCTGTTTATATTGACCTCAACGAGGCACACCTGGGGAGGGCGGGCCGGAAGTGTTAGGCTGCCCAGGTCAGCTAATCCACAACCCTCAGGGAATCACATTGTTGAAAATGGACCCCGCTAAGGCAGAAGAGATGCCAAGGAAAAAAAGGACACAATGCCATTTGCAGCACCGTAGATGAGTCTAGAAGTAATCACGTGACTTGTAGTAAGTCAGAAAGTGAAAGACACATATCATATCATATCACTTATAGGTGTTACCTAAAAATGGATACCAGGGCAGATATTTCCACGGAGAAGGGCAATCACAGATTCATTAAACAACCTTATCGTCCACCAATGGAAAGGTGTGAGGATTGGTTTCATTACGATATCGGGGTTAACAGACATATACAAACAGAGGTGACATATATAATCACCAAAGACCTACAGAATACCAAGAGAGGACTACTCAACATTCTGTCATAACGTACATGGGAAAAGGATCCCAGGAAGAACAGTCATCTGTATATGTGTAAAAGAACCACATCTTCCACACCTACAACAAGCCAAACATTGTAATCAAACTTGCTGTAATAAACAATAAAAAATTAAATTAGAAACATGAACAAGAAGTAGTGAGACAAACGTGAGGGGCTTTCTCCTGGCACATTCCATTCTAAACTCCAATCTAGAACACCACTTCCACTGAGGATCTCTTGCCCTAGTAACCAGATTTGGTAAGGGTGAACTGCTGCCACCTTGTGGCCGTTTCACACAACAGCAGCTTTAATCCCAGCGCTAATGGTCAGTTGATATTCAAAATCATTGCAGGCCTGTAAATGACACCTGCCCTGAAAACAAATCCTGGGGTCACATATCGACCAAAAAATTCAAAGGACGTCCATATTTCAAAACGACCGTTTCAAAAGGCATATTTTACGCACATTAGTGTTCGGCTTCTTTTCCTTTCTTTCCTTTTTTGTTAAAAAACACGGGAATGGAAAAAGGCATCCCTCAGAATGGGCGAAAATCGTTGCAGACGGATCAATGGAGAGAGGTTTAATCTCCAATATATATAAACAGCTCATGCAGCTTAATATTAAAAAAACAAACAACCCCCCAAAAAATGGGCAGAAGATCTAAAGAGACGTTTCTTCAAAGGAGACAGAGAGATGGCCAAGAGGCACATGAAAAGCTGCTCAACAGCACTAATTATTAGAGAAATGCAAATCAAAACTACAATGAAGTATCACCTCACACCTGTTAGAATCGGCATTATCAGGAAATCTACAAACAACCAATTCTGAGGAGGGTGTGGACAAAAGGAGCCCTCTTCCACTATTGGTGGGAATGTAAATTGATACAGTCACTACGGAGAACAGTATGGAGTTTCCTTAAAAAAATTAGAAATAGAATTACCATGTGATCCAGCAATCCCACTTCTGGGCATATACCCAGAGAAAACCATATTTCAAAAAGGCACATTCACCACAATGTTCGTTGCAGCACTATTTACAATAGCCAGGTAATGGAAGCAACCTAAATGCCCACAGACAGATGAAAGGATAAAGATGTGGTACATATATAAAATGGAATATTACTCGGCCATAAAAAGGAATGAAACTGGGTCATTTGTAGAGACATCGATGGATCGAGAGAATGTCATACAGAATGAAGTAAGTCAGAAAGAGGAAAACAAATATTGTATATTAATGCATATATGTGGAGCCTAAAAATGGTAGAGATGAACTGGTTTGCAGGGAAGAAATAGAGACACAGAGGTAGAGAACAAACGTATGGACACCAAGTGTGGGAAGCCATGGGGTGGTGGTGGTGGGATGAGTTGGGAGATTGGGATTGACCTGTATACATGTATATGCATAAAATACATAACTAATAATACCGTGCTGTATAAAAAAAATAAATAAAATTAAATTTCAAAATTTAAAAAAAATAAAATTTAAAAATAATACAGAAAAAATTTCTTCCCGTCACACAGATGTATTTATAGGAATGAATAATTTCCATGCTTATATTTATAAATACATAAAAGAGGAATAAAATCTAACTTGAATGATAAAAGAAAAAAAAGTGAACCCACGAGTTATACAGAGAAAAACCCTATCACGGCACTTGCTCCAGCGGTCAACAATTCTGAAATTGGTCAGAGGTGGGGAACCATCTCCCATACAGCCAGCAACCCACCCCCCACGCAAGGAGCGTCCTCATTGCAAAGCTGGGGGACCGTGCCGAGGCATCTGTGAGTAAACGTGAGCTGAGCCCCAGGCCAGCTGCTGCTGAACTGTCCCCACCCTTTCCAGGTAAAACAACTGAATATGTACAAGGGCTTGAAAGCCTAGAGGAAGGACCGTGGAGCCACACCAGCGACAGCACGCAGGCCAACTTGGTGCCTGGAGGCCAGCCAGGGTGGTCCTGGACCCTGGCGCTCTTCCAGAAGCTTTCCATTGCCCTGCCTGAGATACCCCTCCTGTCCCGGCCCCCACTGCTTTTTTCCTTCCTCACCTCTGTCCGGAGAGAAATTCCAGCGGAAGGTATGGCTGACACATCCTCTTCTTTACAGGTGGCAGCATGGCAACTCCTGCAGAAAGGGCAGCAGAACCCCACTCACACCGGGCCACCCACAAAGCTGTGGCCCCTCACTCCCTCCCACCAGCACAGCCCCGAGACTGCTGACGTGGCAGAGAATATGGAGTCAAGCACAGCTTCAGGGGTTATTGCTGCCTGGAGCGCTGTTTATATTGACCTCAATGAGGCACACCTGGGGAGGGCGGGCCGGCAGGGTAAGGCTGCCCAGGTCAGCTAATCCACAACCATCAGGGAATCACATTGTTGAAAATGGACCCCGCTAAGGCAGAAGAGAAGCCAAGGAAAAAAAGGACACAATGCCATTTGCAGCACCGTAGATGAGTCTAGAAGTAATCACGTGACTTGTAGTAAGTCAGAAAGTGAAAGACACATATCATATCATATCACTTATAGGTGTTACCTAAAAATGGATACCAGGGCAGATATTTCCACAGAGAAGGGCAATCACAGATTCATTAAACAAACTTATGGTTCACCAATGGAAAGGTGTGAGGATTGGTTTCATTACGATATCGGGGTTAACAGACATATACAAACACAGGTGACATATATAATCACCAAAGACCTACAGAATACCAAGAGAGGACGACTCAACATTCTGTCATAACGTACATGGGAAAAGGATCCCAGGAAGAACAGTCATCTGTATATGTGTAAAAGAACCACATCTTCCACACCTACAACAAGCCAAACATTGTAATCAAACTTGCTGTAATAAAAAATAAAAAATTAAATTAAAAACACGAACAAGAAGTAGTGAGACAAACGTGAGGGGCTTTCTCCTGGCACATTCCATTCTAAACACCAATCTAGAACACCACTTCCACTGAGGCTCTCTTGCCCTAGTAACCAGATTTGGTAAGGGTGAACTTTTGCCACCTTGTGGCCGTTTCACACAACAGCAGCTTTAATCCCAGCGCTAATGGTCAGTTGATATTCAAAATCATTGCAGGACTGTAAATGACACCTGCCCTGTAAACAAATCCTGGGGTCACATATCGACCAAAAAATTCAAAGGACATCCATATTTCAAAACGACCGTTTCAAAAGGCATATTTTACGCACATTAGTGTTCTGCTTCTTTTCCTTTCTTTCCTTTTTTGTTAAAAAACACGGGAATGGAAAAAGGCATCCCTCAGAATGGGCGAACATCATTGCAGACGAATCAATGGACCGAGGTTTAATCTCCAATATATATAAACAGCTCATGCAGCTTAATATTAAAAAAACAAACAACCCCCCAAAAAATGGGCAGAAGATCTAAAGAGACGTTTCTTCAAAGAAGACACAGAGATGGCCAAGACGCACATGAAAAGCTGCTCAACAGCACTAATTATTAGAGATATGCAAATCAAAACTACAATGAGGTATCACCTCACACCTGTTAGAATCGGCATCATCAGGAAATCTACAAACAACCAATTCTGGGGAGGGTGTGGACAAAAGGAGCCCTCTTCCACTATTGGTGGGAATGTAAATTGATACAGTCACTATGGAGAACAGTATGGAGTTTCCTTAAGAAAATTAGAAATAGAATTACCATGTGATCCAGCAATCCCACTTCTGGGCATATACCCAGAGAAAACCGTATTTCAAAAAGGCACATTCACAACAATGTTCGTTGCAGCACTATTTACAATAGCCAGGTAATGGAAGCAACCTAAATGCCCACAGACAGATGAATGGATAAAGATGTGGTACATATATAAAACGGAATATTACTCGGCCATAAAAAGGAATGAAACTGGGTCATTTGTAGAGACATCGATGGATCGAGAGACTGTCATACAGAAGGAAGTAAGTCAGAAAGAGGAAAACAAATATTGTATATTAATGCATATATGTGGAGCCTAAAAATGGTACAGATGAACTGGTTTGCAGGGAAGAAATAGAGACACAGAGGTAGAGAACAAACGTATGGACAGCAAGTGTGGGAAGCCATGTGGTGGCGGTGGTTTGATGACTTGGGAGTTTGGGATTGACCTGTATACATGTATATGCATAAAATACATAACTAATAATAACGTGCTGTATAAAAAAAATAAATAAAATTAAATTTCAAAATTTTAAAAAATAAAATTTAAAAATAAAACAGAAAAAAGTTCTTCCCGTCACACAGATGTATTTATAGGAATGAATTATTTCCATGCTTATATCTATAAATACATAAATGAGGAATAACATCTAACTTGAACGATAAAAGAAAAAAAAGTTAAACCCCGAGTTATACAGAGGAAAACCCTATCACGGCACTTGCTCCAGCGGTCAACAATTCTGAAATTGGTCAGAGGTGGGGAACCATCTCCCATACAGCAAGCAACCCACCCCCCACGCAAGGAGCGTCCTCATTGCAAAGCTGGGGGACCGTGCCGAGGCATCTGTGAGTAAACGTGAGCTGAGCCCCAGGCCAGCTGCTGCTGAACTGTCCCCAACCTTTCCAGGTAAAACACCTAAATATGTACAAGGGCTTGAAAGCCTAGAGGAAGGAACGTGGAGCCACAACAGCGACAGCACGCAGGACAACTTGGTGCCTGCAGGCCAGCCAGGGTGGTCCTGGACCCTGGCGCTCTTCCAGAAGCTTTCCATTGCCCTGCCTGAGATACCCCTCCTGTCCCGGCCCCCACTGCTTTTTTCCTTCCTCACCTCTGTCCGGAGAGAAATTCCAGCGGAAGGTATGGGTGACACATCCTCTTCTTTACAGGCGGCAGCCTGGCAACTCCTGCAGAAAGGGCAGCAGAACCCCACTCACACCGGGCCACCCACAAAGCTGTGGCCCCTCACTCCCTCCCACCAGCACAGCCCCGAGACTGCTGACGGGGCAGAGAATATGGAGTCAGGCACAGCTTCAGGGGCTATTGCTGCCTGGAGCTCTGTTTATATTGACCTCAACGAGGCACACTTGGGGAGGGCGGGCCGGCAGGGTAAGGCTGCCCAGGTCAGCTAATCCACAACCATCAGGGAATCACATTGTTGAAAATGGACACCGCTAAGGCAGAAGAGAAGCCAAGGAAAAAAAGGACACAATGCCATTTGCAGCACCGTAGATGAGTCTAGAAGTAATCACGTGACTTGTTGTAAGTCAGAAAGTGAAAGACACATATCATATCATATCACTTATAGGTGTTACCTAAAAATGGATACCAGGGCAGATATTTCCACAGAGAAGGGCAATCACAGATTCATTAAACAAACTTATGGTTCACCAATGGAAAGGTGTGAGGATTGGTTTCATTACGATATCGGGGTTAACAGACATATACAAACACAGGTGACATATATAATCACCAAAGACCTACAGAATACCAAGAGAGCACGACTCAACATTCTGTCATAACGTACATGGGAAAAGGATCCCAGGAAGAACAGTCATCTGTATATGTGTAAAAGAACCACATCTTCCACACCTACAACAAGCCAAACATTGTAATCAAACTTGCTGTAATAAAAAATAAAAAATTAAATTAAAAACACGAACAAGAAGTAGTGAGACAAACGTGAGGGGCTTTCTCCTGGCACATTCCATTCTAAACTCCAAACTAGAACACCACTTCCACTGAGGCTCTCTTGCCCTAGTAACCAGATTTGGTAAGGGTGAACTGCTGCCACCTTGTGGCCGTTTCACACAACAGCAGCTTTAATCCCAGCGCTAATGGTCAGTTGATATTCAAAATCATTGCAGGCCTGTAAATGACACCTGCCCTGAAAACAAATCCTGAGTCACATATCGACCAAAAAATTCAAAGGACGTCCATATTTAAAAACGACCGTTTCAAAAGGCATATTTTACGCACATTAGTGTTCTGCTTCTTTACCTTTCTTTCATTTTTGTTAAAAAACACGGGAATGGAAAAAGGCATCCCTCAGAATGGGCGAAAATCGTTGCAGACGAATCAATGGACAGAGGTTTAATCTCCAATATATATAAACAGCTCATGCAGCTTAATATTAAAAAAACGAACAACCCAAAAAAAAATGGGCAGAAGATCTAAAGAGACGTTTCTTCAAAGGAGACACAGAGATGGCCAAGACGCACATGAAAAGCTGCTCAACAGCACTAATTATTAGAGAAATGCAAATCAAAACTACAATGAGGTATCACCTCACACCTGTTAGAATCGGCATCATCAGAAAATCTACAAACAACCAATTCTGGGGAGGGTGTGGACAAAAGGAGCCCTCTTCCACTATTGGTGGGAATGTAAATTGATACAGTCACTATGGAGAACAGTATGGAGTTTCCTTAAAAAAACTAGAAATAGAATTACCATCTGATCCAGCAATCCCACTTCTGGGCATATACCCAGAGAAAACCGTATTTCAAAAAGGCACATTCACCACAATGTTCGTTGCAGCACTATTTACAATAGCCAGGTAATGGAAGCAAGCTAAATGCCCACAGACAGATGAAAGGATAAAGATGTGGTACATATATAAAATGGAATATTACTCGGCCATATAAAGGAATGAAACTGGGTCATTTGTAGAGACATCAATGGATCTAGAGACTGTCATACAGAATGAAGTAAGTCAGAAAGAGGAAAACAAATATTGTATATTAATGCATATATGTGGAGCCTAAAAATGGTACAGATGAACGTGTTTGCAGGGAAGAAATAGAGACATAGAGATAGAGAACAAACGTATGGACACCAAGTGTGGGAAGCCATGGGGTGGTGCTGGTGGGATGATTTGGGAGTTTGGGATTGACCTGTATATATGTATATGCATAAAATACATAACTAATAATAACGTGCTGTATAAAACAAAATAAATAAAATTAAATTTCAAAATTTTAAAAAATAAAATTTAAAAATAAAACAGAATAAAGTTCTTCCCGTCACACAGATGTATTTATAGGAATGAATTATTTCCATGCTTATATCTATAAATATATAAAAGAGGAATAAAATCTAACTTGAACCATAAAAGAAAAAAAAAAAACCTGAACCCACGAGTTATACAGAGGAAAACCCTATCAGGGCACTTGCTCCAGTGGTAAACAATTCTGAAATTGGTCAGAGGTGGGGAACCATCTCCCATACTGCCAGCAACCCACCCCCAACGCAAAGAGCGTCCTCATTGCAAAGCTGGGGGGCCGTGCCGAGGAATCTGTGAGTAAACGGGAGCTGAGCCCCAGGCCAGCTGCTGCTGAACTGTTCCCACCCTTTCCAGGTAAAACACCTGAATATGTACAAGGGCTTGAAAGCCTAGAGGAAGGACCGTGGAGCCACACCAGCGACAGCACGCAGGCCAACTTGGTGCCTGCAGGCCAGCCAGGGTGGTCCTGGCCCTGGGCGCTCTTCCAGAAGCTTTCCATTGCCCTGCCTGAGATACCCCTCCTGTCCCGGCCCCCACTGCTTTTTTCCTTCCTCACCTCTGTCCGGAGAGAAATTCCAGCAGAAAGTATGGGTGACACATCCTCTTCTTTACAGGCGGCAGCCTGGCAACTCCTGCAGAAAGGCCAGCAGAACCCCACTCACACCGGGCCACCCACAAAGCTGTGGCCCCTCACTCCCTCCCACCAGCACAGCCCCGAGACTGCTGACGGGGCAGAGAATATGGAGTCAGGCACAGCTTCAGGGGCTATTGCTGCCTGGAGCGCTGTTTATATTGACCTCAAACAGGCACACCTGGGGAGGGAGGGCCGGCAGGGTAAGGCTGCCCAGGTCAGCTAATCCACAACCCTCAGGGAATCACATTGTTGAAAATGGACCCCGCTAAGGCAGAAGAGATGCCAAGGAAAAAAAGGACACAATGCCATTTGCAGCACCGTAGATGAGTCTAGAAGTAATCACGTGACTTGTAGTAAGTCAGAAAGTGAAAGACACATATCATATCATATCACTTATAGGTGTTACCTAAAAATGGATACCAGGGCAGATATTTCCACGGAGAAGGGCAATCACAGATTCATTAAACAAACTTATGGTTCACCAATGGAAAGGTGTGAGGATTGGTTTCATTACGATATCGGGGTTAACAGACATATACAAACACAGGTGACATATATAATCACCAAAGACCTACAGAATACCAAGAGAGGACGACTCAACATTTTGTCATAACGTACATGGGAAAAGGATCCCAGGAAGAACAGTCATCTGTATATGTGTAAAAGAACCACATCTTCCACACCTACAACAAGCCAAATATTGTAATCAAACTTGCTGTAATAAAAAATAAAAAATTAAATTAAAAACACGAACAAGAAGTAGTGAGACAAACGTGAGGGGCTTTCTCCTGGCACATTCCATTCTAAACTCCAATCTAGAACACCACTTCCACTGAGGCTCTCTTGCCCTAGTAACCAGATTTGGTAAGGGTGAACTGCTGCCACCTTGTGGCCGTTTCACACAACAGCAGCTTTAATCCCAACGCTAATGGTCAGTTGATATTCAAAATCATTGCAGGCCTGTAAATGACAACTGCCCTGAAAACAAATCCTGGGGTCACATATCGACCAAAAAATTCAAAGGACGTCCATATTTCAAAACGACCGTTTCAAAAGGCATATTTTACGCACATTAGTGTTCTGCTTCTTTTCCTTTCTTTCCTTTTTTGTTAAAAAACACGGCAATGGAAAAAGGCATCCCTCAGAATGGGCGAAAATCGTTGCAGACGAATCAATGGACAGAGGTTTAATCTCCAATATATATAAACAGCTCATGCAGCTTAATATTAAAAAAACAAACAACCCCAAAAAAATGGGCAGAAGATCTAAAGAGACGTTTCTTCAAAGGAGACACAGAGATGGCCAAGACGCACATGAAAAGCTGCTCAACAGCACTAATTATTAAAGAAATGCAAATCAAAACTACAATGAGGTATCACCTCACACCTGTTAGAATCGGCATCATCAGAAAATCTACAAACAACCAATTCTGGGGAGGGTGTGGACAAAAGGAGCCCTCTTCCACTAATGGTGGGAATGTAAATTGATACAGTCACTATGGAGAACAGTATGGAGTTTCCTTAAAAATACTAGAAATAGAATTACCATCTGATCCAGCAATCCCACTTCTGGGCATATACCCAGAGAAAACCGTATTTCAAAAAGGCACATTCACCACAATGTTCGTTGCAGCACTATTTACAATAGACAGGTAATGGAAGCAACGTAAATGCCCACAGACAGATGAATGGATAAAGATGTGGTACATATATGAAATGGAATATTACTCGGCCATAAAAAGGAATGAAACTGGGTCATTTGTAGAGACATCGATGGATCGAGAGACTGTCATACAGAATGAAGTAAGTCAGAAAGAGGAAAACAAATATTGTATATTAATGCATATATGTGGAGCCTAAAAATGGTACAGATGAACTGGTTTGCAGGGAAGAAAGAGAGACATAGAGGTAGAGAACAAACGTATGGACACCAAGTGTGGGAAGCCATGGGGTGGTGGTGGTGGGATGATTTGGGAGTTTGGGATTGACCTGTATACATGTATATGCATAAAATACATAACTAAAAATAACGTGCTGTATAAAACAAAATAAATAAAATTAAATTTCAAAATTTTAAAAAATAAAATTTAAAAATAAAACAGAAAAAAGTTCTTCCCGTCACACAGATGTATTTATAGGAATGAATTATTTCCATGCTTATATCTATAAATACATAAAAGAGGAATAAAATCTAACTTGAACCATAAAAGAAAAAAAAAAAACCTGAACCCACGAGTTATACAGAGGAAAACACTATCAGGGCACTTGCTCCAGTGGTAAACAATTCTGAAATTGGTCAGAGGTGGGGAACCATCTCCCATACAGCCAGCAACCCACGCCCAACGCAAAGAGCGTCCTCATTGCAAAGCTGGGGTGCCATGCCGAGGAATCTGTGAGTAAACGTGAGCTGAGCCCCAGGCCAGCTGCTGCTGAACTGTTCCCACCCTTTCCAGGTAAAACACCTGAATATGTACAAGGGCTTGAAAGCCTAGAGGAAGGACCGTGGAGCCACACCAGCGACAGCACGCAGGCCAACTTGGTGCCTGCAGGCCAGCCAGGGTCTTCCTGGCCCCGGGCGCTCTTCCAGAAGCTTTCCATTGCCCTGCCTGAGATACCCCTCCTGTCCCGGCCCCCACTGCTTTTTTCCTTCCTCACCTCTGTCCATAGAGAAATTCCAGCGGAAGGTATGGGTGACACAACCTCTTCTTTACAGGCGGCAGCCTGGCAACTCCTGCAGAAAGGCCAGCAGAACCCCACTCACACCGGGCCACCCACAAAGCTGTGGCCCCTCACTCCCTCCCACCAGCACAGCCCCGAGACTGCTGACGGGGCAGAGAATATGGAGTCAGGCACAGCTTCAGGGGCTATTGCTGCCTGGAGCGCTGTTTATATTGACCTCAAACAGGCACACCTGGGGAGGGAGGGCCGGCAGGGTAAGGCTGCCCAGGTCAGCTAATCCACAACCCTCAGGGAATCACATTGTTGAAAATGGACCCCGCTAAGGCAGAAGAGATGCCAAGGAAAAAAAGGACACAATGCCATTTGCAGCACCGTAGATGAGTCTAGAAGTAATCACGTGACTTGTAGTAAGTCAGAAAGTGAAAGACACATATCATATCATATCACTTATAGGTGTTACCTAAAAATGGATACCAGGGCAGATATTTCCACGGAGAAGGGCAATCACAGATTCATTAAACAAACTTATGGTTCACCAATGGAAAGGTGTGAGGATTGGTTTCATTACGATATCGGGGTTAACAGACATATACAAACACAGGTGACATATATAATCACCAAAGACCTACAGAATACCAAGAGAGGACGACTCAACATTTTGTCATAACGTACATGGGAAAAGGATCCCAGGAAGAACAGTCATCTGTATATGTGTAAAAGAACCACATCTTCCACACCTACAACAAGCCAAATATTGTAATCAAACTTGCTGTAATAAAAAATAAAAAATTAAATTAAAAACACGAACAAGAAGTAGTGAGACAAACGTGAGGGGCTTTCTCCTGGCACATTCCATTCTAAACTCCAATCTAGAACACCACTTCCACTGAGGCTCTCTTGCCCTAGTAACCAGATTTGGTAAGGGTGAACTGCTGCCACCTTGTGGCCGTTTCACACAACAGCAGCTTTAATCCCAACGCTAATGGTCAGTTGATATTCAAAATCATTGCAGGCCTGTAAATGACAACTGCCCTGAAAACAAATCCTGGGGTCACATATCGACCAAAAAATTCAAAGGACGTCCATATTTCAAAACGACCGTTTCAAAAGGCATATTTTACGCACATTAGTGTTCTGCTTCTTTTCCTTTCTTTCCTTTTTTGTTAAAAAACACGGCAATGGAAAAAGGCATCCCTCAGAATGGGCGAAAATCGTTGCAGACGAATCAATGGACAGAGGTTTAATCTCCAATATATATAAACAGCTCATGCAGCTTAATATTAAAAAAACAAACAACCCCAAAAAAATGGGCAGAAGATCTAAAGAGACGTTTCTTCAAAGGAGACACAGAGATGGCCAAGACGCACATGAAAAGCTGCTCAACAGCACTAATTATTAAAGAAATGCAAATCAAAACTACAATGAGGTATCACCTCACACCTGTTAGAATCGGCATCATCAGAAAATCTACAAACAACCAATTCTGGGGAGGGTGTGGACAAAAGGAGCCCTCTTCCACTAATGGTGGGAATGTAAATTGATACAGTCACTATGGAGAACAGTATGGAGTTTCCTTAAAAATACTAGAAATAGAATTACCATCTGATCCAGCAATCCCACTTCTGGGCATATACCCAGAGAAAACCGTATTTCAAAAAGGCACATTCACCACAATGTTCGTTGCAGCACTATTTACAATAGACAGGTAATGGAAGCAACGTAAATGCCCACAGACAGATGAATGGATAAAGATGTGGTACATATATGAAATGGAATATTACTCGGCCATAAAAAGGAATGAAACTGGGTCATTTGTAGAGACATCGATGGATCGAGAGACTGTCATACAGAATGAAGTAAGTCAGAAAGAGGAAAACAAATATTGTATATTAATGCATATATGTGGAGCCTAAAAATGGTACAGATGAACTGGTTTGCAGGGAAGAAAGAGAGACATAGAGGTAGAGAACAAACGTATGGACACCAAGTGTGGGAAGCCATGGGGTGGTGGTGGTGGGATGATTTGGGAGTTTGGGATTGACCTGTATACATGTATATGCATAAAATACATAACTAAAAATAACGTGCTGTATAAAACAAAATAAATAAAATTAAATTTCAAAATTTTAAAAAATAAAATTTAAAAATAAAACAGAAAAAAGTTCTTCCCGTCACACAGATGTATTTATAGGAATGAATTATTTCCATGCTTATATCTATAAATACATAAAAGAGGAATAAAATCTAACTTGAACCATAAAAGAAAAAAAAAAAACCTGAACCCACGAGTTATACAGAGGAAAACACTATCAGGGCACTTGCTCCAGTGGTAAACAATTCTGAAATTGGTCAGAGGTGGGGAACCATCTCCCATACAGCCAGCAACCCACGCCCAACGCAAAGAGCGTCCTCATTGCAAAGCTGGGGTGCCATGCCGAGGAATCTGTGAGTAAACGTGAGCTGAGCCCCAGGCCAGCTGCTGCTGAACTCTTCCCACCCTTTCCAGGTAAAACACCTGAATATGTACAAGGGCTTGAAAGCCTAGAGGAAGGACCGTGGAGCCACACCAGCGACAGCACGCAGGCCAACTTGGTGCCTGCAGGCCAGCCAGGGTCTTCCTGGCCCCGGGCGCTCTTCCAGAAGCTTTCCATTGCCCTGCCTGAGATACCCCTCCTGTCCCGGCCCCCACTGCTTTTTTCCTTCCTCACCTCTGTCCATAGAGAAATTCCAGCGGAAGGTATGGGTGACACAACCTCTTCTTTACAGGCGGCAGCCTGGCAACTCCTGCAGAAAGGCCAGCAGAACCCCACTCACACCGGGCCACCCACAAAGCTGTGGCCCCTCATTCCCTCCCACCAGCACAGCCCCGAGACTGCTGACGGGGCAGAGAATATGGAGTCAGGCACAGCTTCAGGGGCTATTGCTGCCTGGAGCGCTGTTTATATTGACCTCAACGAGGCACACCTGGGGAGGGCGGGCCGGCAGGGTAAGGCTGCCCAGGTCAGCTAATCCACAACCCTCAGGGAATCACATTGTTGAAAATGGACCCCGCTAAGGCAGAAGAGATGCCAAGGAAAAAAAGGACACAATGCCATTTGCAGCACCGTAGATGAGTCTAGAAGTAATCACGTGACTTGTAGTAAGTCAGAAAGTGAAAGACACATATCATATCATATCACTTATAGGTGTTACCTAAAAATGGATACCAGGGCAGATATTTCCACGGAGAAGGGCAATCACAGATTCATTAAACAAACTTATGGTTCACCAATGGAAAGGTGTGAGGATTGGTTTCATTACGATATCGGGGTTAACAGACATATACAAACACAGGTGACATATATAATCACCAAAGACCTACAGAATACCAAGAGAGGACGACTCAACATTTTGTCATAACGTACATGGGAAAAGGATCCCAGGAAGAACAGTCATCTGTATATGTGTAAAAGAACCACATCTTCCACACCTACAACAAGCCAAATATTGTAATCAAACTTGCTGTAATAAAAAATAAAAAATTAAATTAAAAACACGAACAAGAAATAGTGAGACAAACGTGAGGGGCTTTCTCCTGGCACATTCCATTCTAAACTCCAATCTAGAACACCACTTCCACTGAGGCTCTCTTGCCCTAGTAACCAGATTTAGTAAGGGTGAACTGCTGCCACCTTGTGGCCGTTTCACACAACAGCAGCTTTAATCCCAACGCTAATGGTCAGTTGATATTCAAAATCATTGCAGGCCTGTAAATGACACCTGCCCTGAAAACAAATCCTGGGGTCACATATCGACCAAAAAATTCAAAGGACATCCATATTTCAAAACGACCGTTTCAAAAGGCATATTTTACGCACATTAGTGTTCTGCTTCTTTTCCTTTCTTTCCTTTTTTGTTAAAAAACACGGGAATTGAAAAAGGCATCTCTCAGAAGGGGCGAAAATCGTTGCAGAAGAATCAATGGACCGAGGTTTAATCTCCAATATATATAAACAGCTCTTGCAGCTTAATATTAAAAATACAAACGACCCAAAAAAAATGGGCAGAAGATCTAAAGAGACGTTTCTTCAAAGGAGACACAGAGATGGCCAAGACGCACATGAAAAGCTGCTCAACAGCACTAATTATTAGAGAAATGCAAATCAAAACTACAATGAGGTATCAACTCACACCTGTTAGAATCGGCATCATCAGAAAATCTACAAACAACCAATTCTGGGGAGGGTGTGGACAAAAGGAGCCCTCTTCCACTATTGGTGGGAATGTAAATTGATACAGTCACTATGGAGAACAGTATGGAGTTTCCTTAAAAAAATTAGAAATAGAATTACCATCTGATCCAGCAATCCCACTTCTGGGCATATACCCAGTGACAACCGCATTTCAAAAAGGCACATTCACCACAATGTTCGTTGCAGCACTATTTACAATAGCCAGGTAATGGAAGCAACCTAAATGCCCACAGACAGATGAATGGATAAAGATGTGGTACATATATAAAATGGAATATTACTCGGCCATAAAAAGGAATGAAACTGGGTCATTTGTAGAGACATCGATGGATCGAGAGACTGTCATACAGAATGAAGTAAGTCAGAATGAGGAAAACAAATATTGTATATTAATGCATATATGTGGAGCCTAAAAATGGTACAGATGAACTGGTTTGCATGGAAGAAATAGAGACAGAGAGGTAGAGAACAAACGTATGGACACCAAGTGTGGGAAGCCATGGGGTGGTGGTGGTGGGATGAGTTGGGAGTTTGGGATTGACCTGTATATATGTATATGCATAAAATTACATAACTAATAATAACGTGCTGTATAAAAAATAAATAAAATTAAATTTCAAAATTTTAAAAAATAAAATTTAAAAATAAAACAGAAAAAATTCTTCCCGTCACACAGAAGTATTTATAGGAATGAATTATTTCCA